>NC_052955.1:30884062-30931562 GCF_013358895.1 Oreochromis aureus | reverse complement strand
ATATGCAAATTTGAATGTGCCAGGACTCAGATATGATTGGCTGGCTGAGAAGCCATGAATGTCCCAATATGCAAATTTGAATGTGCCAGGACTCAGATATGATTGGCTGGCTGAGAAGCCATGAAGGTCCCAATATGCAAATTTGAATGTGCCAGGACTCAGATATGATTGGCTGGCTGGGAAGCTGTCCAGGTCCTGATATGTAAATTTGAATATTAGGACCGACTCCCTGGGGACCTGGCAGAAATATATAGAAATACAATGATTACCCAGAAATACTGCATTTAGTAGAAATACTATGTTTTAGCACAAATACTATAAAATGGCAGAAATACTATAATTAAGCAGAAATATTATATTAAGTACAAATCCTATAAAATAGCAGAAATAGTATGATTTAGCACAAATGCTGTATTTAGCACAAATCTTATAAAATAGCAGAAATAGTATGATTTAGCAGAAATGCTGTATTTAGCACAAATACTGAAAAGCAGCACAAATGCTATGACTTAGCACAATAGTAATAACTTAAATAGAAAAATTGGAAAAGCAAAATGGACAGCTGCAAAAGTCCCACAAGCACAGAGAGATGCACACAGGATCAAATTCAGTCAACCAGTCTAAATATATTGAATTTGAATCTTACAATGAGATCATCCCATAAAAAGGCTTCTCTCTCTCTCTCTCTCTCTCTCTCTCTCTCTCTCTCTCTCTCTCACACACACACACACACAAGATCCAATTCAGTCAACCAGTCTAAATATATTGAATTTGAATCTTACAATGAGAATATCCCATAAAAGGCTCTCTCTCTCTCTCTCTCTCTCTCACACACACACACACACACACACACACACACACACACACACACACACACACACAGGAGAGAGAAGTAAGTTTCTAGCTCAGTCAAGCAGCCTGGGAGCTGCTGAATTTGAATCCACCAATCAGAGAGGCTGTGTACTTTTTCCCGCCAAAACAGGTGCAGCCGCTTTTTACGTGTTTGTGCCAAAACATACTGTTTCTGCCATATTGTGGTACTACTACATTACAACATGAATACGGATTAAAGACGAAAAGAAACTGGCACCAAATTCCTCCACTACAAACCAGTCTGATACCACTTCTTTGCAGTGTTGACGCTTTACTAAGGCACTACCCAAAAGGCGCCACAAGAGGGCACTCCAACACAAGAGATGACCTATGTACACTGATGCACTTAGTAACAGTCAGCCTCCTTGAATTGGCAGAAATACTGTGATTTAGTAGTAATACTATAACATAACAGATATACTGTGATGTTGCAGACATAGTATGTTTTGCACTACTCATTTGTAGTGAAAAAATTAGCAATATAAATTACAGGTCTGTGAAAGTGTATAAATTTGTAGTGAAAAAAAAATGTTGACCAAGGTGGGATTGAACCCACGACCTTTGAGCTGCAGAGCCGTGTCATTACTGATTGCGCCACCTGGAAAGGGTGCGGGCGGCTGAAACACAAAGACATCAGCAATCAGAAATAAAAGCGATTTCTGTTGAAAACACCTGAAAAGCTGGGATTTGTGCTGAAAAGGGGTGAAAAAACTCAATTCTGCTGAAACGGGGTGAAGAAGAGGTGTTGGACTGTTGAGAAGAGTTAAATAAGTTGAACAGATATGTTTGGGTACAGATACTATGATTTGGTAATAATACTGTGTTTTAGCACAACTCCTGAGATTTGATTGAAATAATATGATTTAGAAGAAATATTATGACTTTGTACAAATACAATGTTTTGGCACAAATACCATGATATGGCAAAAATACTATGATTTAGCAGAAATACTATGATTGAGCAGAAGTACTAAGATGTAGTAAAAGTACTTTGATTTAACAGAAATGCAATTATGGAGGAGTAATACTTTAAAATGGGAAAATATTGATACACACACAGATACACAGAGCCTAAAGGGAAGAGTATTTGTGCCATGGAGTGTTAAGAAGAATCTGAGGTCCATATTAGAAAAGCTGCTAAAATCATAAAACTTTGCAGAATTGTAATAAATGATGAATATGAATTACTTGTCTGTGATAGTGTATTAATTTCTAGGGCAAAAAAAAATGTTGACCAAGGTGGAATTGAACCCGTGATCTTTAGGCTGCCGACCGGCGTCATTACCAACTGTGCCACTGGGAAACAGACCAGCAGTTTGGAAAACGGGGAGATGAACTGTCAGATTTAGATCGCGGTGAGAGCCATAAAACGCCGATTTTTGGAGTTACAAAACGTCATGTAACTCCAAAACTAGGTGGGATAGAAGCACAATTCTTGTACTGGGTGAATCAGCAGACTTTGCTGAACTTTCACTGCGATTTCCATTGCTCCTTTTACCTCCGTCACGGAGATATGATGAGAGAAGAAACGACTTCATTTTCAGAGTTTGAAAAGTGAGAGGAGGACAGATTTCCACCCCTCAAACAAACGTAATTCATGGCTTAACAGTAAGATGACTGTAAAAACTGCTCTATGATTTACATGAAATACTTTGATTTAGAAGAAATTCTATAATCTAGCAAAAAGCACTACAGCATAGCAGAAGTTATATCACTGAGCAGATTTACTAGGATTTAGCACAAACACTATGATTTGGCTCAAAAATCTTTATTTTGCAGTTATATTATGATTTGGCAGAAATACTATGAGCAGTAATAATATAACAGTACATAATACTGTTATTTTGTGGAAATACAATGCTTTATCACAAATACCATGATATGGCAAAAATACTATGATTCAGCAGAAATACTATGATTGAGCAGAAGTACTAAGATGTAGTAAAAGTACTTTGATTTAACAGAAATGCAATTATGGAGGAGTAATACTTTAAAATGGAAAAAATATTGATACACACACAGATACACAGAGCCTAAAGGGAACAGTATTTGTACCATGGAGTGTTAAGAAGAATCTGAGGTCCATATTAGAAAAGCTGCTAAAATCATAAAACTTTGCAGAATTGTAATAAATGATGAATATGAATTACTTGTCTGTGATAGTGTATTAATTTCTAGGGCAAAAAACATGTTGACCAAGGTGGAATTGAACCCGTGATCTTTGGGCTGCCGACCGGCGTCATTACCAACTGTGCCACTGGGAAACAGAGCAGCGATTTGGAAAACGGGGAGATGAACTGTCAGATTCAGATCGCGGTGAGAGGCGTAAAACGCCGATTTTTGGAGTTACAAAACGTCACGTAACTCCAAAACTAGGTGGGATAGAAGCACAATTCTTGTACTGGGTGAATCAGCAGACTTTGCTGAACTTTCACTGCGATTTTCATTGCTCCTTTTACCTCCGTCACGGAGATATGATGAGAGAAGAAACGGCTTCATTTTCAGAGTTTGAAAAGTGAGAGGAGGACAGATTTCCACCCTCAAACAAACGTAATTCATGGCTTAACAGTAAGATGACTGTAAAACTGCTCTATGATTTACATGAAATACTTTGATTTAGAAGAAATTCTATAATCTAGCAAAAGCACTACAGCATAGCAGAAGTTATATCACTGAGCAGATTTACTAGGATTTAGCACAAACACTATGATTTGGCTCAAAAATCTTTATTTTGCAGTTATATTATGATTTGGCAGAAATACTATGAGCAGTAATAATATAACAGTACATAATACTGTTATTTTGTGGAAATACAATGCTTTATCACAAATACCATGATATGGCAAAAATACTATGATTCAGCAGAAATACTATGATTGAGCAGAAGTACTAAGATGTAGTAGAAGTACTTTGATTTAGCACAAATACTATTATGGAGGAGTAATACTTTAACATGGGAGAAATATTGATACACACACACATACACAGAGAGCAAAGTGTGCAGAGGCTGTTGAGAGTCTGGGCTTGGCATATCTAGGTCAGCTAAATTGGCTGCACCTGCTGTAATCAGCACTTACACAGACAGACACAGAGAGAGCTATGGGTTTTCTTCAGTGTATTTCTCACATTCAGGACTCCCCTCGAACAAATGGCCATAATTTCCTAACCGTAGGGGCTAGAATGCTCATTCTAACACCGTTTTGTTCAGAAGAGATGGGGAATCTGCAGGTCTTCATAATTCAGCGATAAAATATAAATTATTGAAGATATATGACTTGTAATACACTGTAACTGAGTAGAGGCAAAGCAAAACTGCCTTGACTTGCCCTCAAACAATGCTTTCTAACTCTAAATCTATTTGGAGTATCGATATCATTCTTTCACTGTAAGAGACAGCAGGCTTTGGCGAACAGTCATGGAAATTTTCAGGTCTGTGTGGAAATCCATCAAAAGATATGACGAGAGAAAAAAAGTGCCTCAATTCCAGAGTTTGAAATCTGAAGAAATCTGAGCCAGGGACAAATTTCCTACCCTCAAACAAACCCAATTCATGGCCAAATGGTAATAGGTGAGAAAGAAATTCTTGAATTGTGAGCGTTAGGAGTGTCTGAAGATATACTGGGACAAGCCTCATGTTTTAACTTCGCTTCGTTAAGGAGATATGACGATTCGAATATGCCTCTCATTGCAGAAATCAAGCGGTGATTTTGAACAAACTCTCCATTGACTTTCTATGGAGAGTTTTCAGACTTTGTGTTGGTCTGAGGAGATTTGCCAAAATTCTATAAATCCCACAACAATGATAGTGACATTTTCTGAAAGCCAGCAAAAATACCTACGTTTTGATGTATAATTTGTGGAAGTTGAATGAAAATTGAGCAAGTAGCAAGAAGTTGTTCGGACATGAAGAGAAGACTGCAAAACCTTCAGTGGCACACTGGAAGCCAAGTGCATAGCAACCATAACAACGCATGTATTTTGTGAAAATCACAATTTTGCAACTGAAAACTTTAAGAGGCATAAAAGTAAAATGGTAAAAGATTTGAAAAAGCTGATTTATTCCTGAATAGCCCAATAATTTGAGAACATTTTAAAGTTTGAATGGTTGTTCTACGTGAAAATATGACAAAGTAGTTAAGTTTCAAAAACAAGCAAGTTTTAGCAGAATTATGGAAGTTTCCCATTCATTTCAATGGGACAAATTAAAGGAAAAAAGCTTAATATTTTAAAAAGTATAACAGTATAAAATACCAAAAGATATAGCCATCATTAGCAGAAATAGCAGAATAGTTTAAAATTTGAACGGTGAAAATCGGCTGAAAATTGTGGAAGTAGATCCACGGCGAAAAACGTACGGAAGCGACGAGAATAATAACTAGAAAAATTTGCATTTCCTGCGAAAATGCAGTGTGGATGCTGTAATGCTGAAGCTGTCTGCTGAAACTAGCAGAAAAAGCTGAAAAGTTGCAGAATTTGTAAAAACTTTGCAGAAGCAAAGGAACTTTGCTAAAATGTAGTAACTTAGCAGAACTGCAATATCTTAGAGGAAACATAATACTTGGCAGAAATACAATAGCATAGCAGAACTTAGCAGAAATATTGTAACTTACCAGAAACACGATAACTTCTCAAAAATACAAGAATTTAGGAGAAATAGTATAAGATAACAGAAAGAATATATTTAGCCAAACATTCTTAAACATTACAGAAATACTATGATTTAGAAAAACAGTACAACATAGCAGAAATGCTGCGATTTACCAGAGACACTGTAATTTACTATTAATATTGAAATTTTAAAAAAATACTATATGTTTTAGCACAAATACTGTAATTTGACAGAAATACTATCATTCGGCAGAAATACTATGTTTCAGCAGAAATACTCTGGTTTAGCACAAATATTATAACATAGCAGTAATACAATTATATAGCAGAAATGCTATATTTAGAAAGAAAAATATAATATAGTAGAAATACTATGATTTAGCAGAAATACTGTAATCAGCACATATACTGTAACATGACAGAAATTCCTCCACTTAGTAGTAATACTAGAACATAAAACAAATGTTATGATTTGGCACAAAAACCATAATTTGGCAAAATACTATGATTTAGTCAGAAATACTATGATTGAGCAGAAGTACTAAGATGTAGTAAAAGTACTTTGATTTAACAGAAATACAATTATGGAGGAGTAATACTTTAAAATGGGAGAAATATTGATACACACACACACACACAGCCTAAAGGGAACAGTATTTGTGCCATGGAGTGTTAACAAGAATCTGAGGTCCATATTACAAAAGCTGCTAAAATCATAAAAGTTGCAGAATTGTAATAAATGATGAATATGAATTAGTGGTCTGTGATAGTGTATTAATTTGTAGGAAAAACACATGTTGTCCAAGGTGTAATTGAACCCATGACCTTTGGGTTGCAGACCTGTGTCATTACCAACTGCGCCACTGGGAAAGAGAGCAAGCGCCTGGAAAACAGGGTGATGAGCAGTCAGAATTAGATTGCGGTGAGAGGCGAAAAACGCTGTTTTTGGAGTTACAAAACGTCGTGTAACTCAAAAACTAGGTGGACTAGAAGCATAATTTTTGTACTGGGTGAATCAGCGCACTTTCGTGTACTTTGACTGTGATTTGCATTGCTCTTTGTACATCTGTCGCTGAGATATGACGAGAGAAGAAAGGGCAGACCCAGATATGATTGGCTGGCTGGGAAGCCGTGCAGGCCCTGATATGTAAATTTGTATGTATCAGTCCTCACAGAGGATTAGCTGCCTGGGGACCTGGCAGAAATATATAGAAATAGTATGATTAAGCATAAATACTACATTTAGTAGAAATACTATATTAAGCACAAATCCTATAAAAAGCAGAAATACTATATTAAGCAATATAAATATCCACTAAAAATCCTATAAAAAGCAGTAAAACTGTACTATGATTTGGTAGAAAAAGTATAATTAATCAAAAATACTAAATTTGGCAGAAATAGCAGAAACACTATATTTAGCAAATAGTATGAAATAGCAGAAATGCTGATTTAGCACAAATACTGAAAAGCAGCAGAAATGCTATGACTTAACACAATAGTAATAACTTAAATAGAAAAATTGGAAAAGCAAAATGGACAGCTGAAAAAATCCTGAACATGCTAAGGGTCCCTCAAATGTAATTGTTAAATGAAAAAAAAAAAAACCAGCAAAAAAAAGTATAACAGTCACACAACCACAAATATGTACACATATGGTAACACACACATGCACAGACAGACACACACAGGATCAAATTCAGTCAACCAGTCTAAATATATTGAATTTAAATCACACAATGAGATCATCCCATCAAAAGGCACACACACACTCACACACACACACACACACACACACACACACACACACACACACACACACACACAGATCCAATTCAGTCAACCAGTCTAAATATATTGAATTTGAATCTTACAATGAGATCATCCCATAAAAAGGCTTTCTCTCTGATAGTCTCTCTCTCTCACTCTGTCACACACACACACACACACACACACACACACACACACACACACACAAGATCCAATTCAGTCAAGCAGTCTAAATATATTGAATTTGAATCTTACAATGAGATCATCCCATAAAAGGCTTTCTCTCTCTCTCTCTCTCTCTCTCACACACACACACACACACACACACACACACAAGATCCAATTCAGTCAACCAGTCTAAATATATTGAATTTGAATCTTACAATGAGATCATCCCATAAAAGGCTTTCTCTCTCTCTCTCTCTCTCTCTGTCACACACACACACACACACACACACACACACACACAAGATCCAATTCAGTCAAGCAGTCTAAATATATTGAATTTGAATCTTACAATGAGATCATCCCATAAAAGGCTTCTCTCTCTCTCTCTCTCTCTCTCTCACACACACACACACACACACACACAAGATCCAATTCAGTCAACCAGTCTAAATATATTGAATTTGAATCTTACAATGCTGAAAGAATCCCATAAAAGGCTTTCTCTCCTCTCTCTCTCAGCTCTGTCACACACACACACACACACACAGATCCAAGTCAGTCAACCAGTCTAAATATATTGAATTTAAATCTTACAATGAGATCATCCCATAAAAGCCTTTCTCTCTCTCTCTCTCTCTCTCCACACACACACACACACACACACACACACACACACACACACACACAATACGAGAGAAGAAAGTTTCTAGCTCAGTCAAGCAGCCTGGGAGCTGCTGAATTTGAATCCACCAATCAGAGAGCCTGTGCCCTTTTTCCCGCCAAAACAGGTGCACGCAAGCACAGAGACACACAAGATTTTTTTTGCAGTCTATTTCTCATAATGATGACTCCCTCAAACAAATGACCATGATTTCCTAACCGTGAAATTAGAACGCTCATTCTTACACCGTTTTGTTCAGAAGAGATGGGGAATCTTAAAGTGTTGACAATTTATCATTAAAATATGAATTATTAAAGATATTTGACTTCTAATGCACCATAACTGAGTAGAGCAAAGCAAAACTGCCTTGACTTCCCCTCAAACAACGCTTTCTAACTCTAAATCTATTTGGAGCATCATTATCATTTAAGCTTTCACCGTAAGAGACAGCAGGCTTTGGTGAACAATCATGGAAATTTTCAGGTCTCTGTGGAAATCCATTAAAAGATATGACGAGAGAAAAAGTGGTTCATTTCCAGAGTTTGAAATCTGAAGAAATCTGAGCTTAGGATGAATTTCCTACCCTCAAACAAGTCTAACTCATTTCAGAACGGTAATAGGTGAGAAAGAAATTCTTGAATTGTGAGCAGTCAGGAGTGTCTGAAGATATACTGGGACAAGCCTCATGTTTTAACTTTGCTTCGTTAAGGAGATATGACGATTCAAATATGCCTCTCATTGCAGAAATCAAGCACACATTTTGAACAAACTCTCCATTGACTTTCTATGGAGAGTTTTCAGACTTTGTGTTGGTCTGAGGAGATTTGCCTGCTAAATTCTATAAATCCCACAACAATGATAGTGACATTTTCGGAAAGCCAGCAAAAATACCTACGTTTTGATGTATAATTTGTGGAAGTTGAGTGAAAATTAAGCAAGTAGCAAGAAGTTGTTCGGACGTGAAGAGAAGACTGCAAAACCTTCAGTGGCACACTGGAAGCCAAGTGCATAGCAACCATAACAACGCATGTATTTTGTGAAAAATCACAATTTTGCAACTCAAAACTTTAAGAGGCATAAAAGTAAAATGGTAAAAGATTTGAAAAAAGCTGATTTATTCCTGAATAGCCCAATAATTTGTAGAACATTTTAAAGTTTGAATGGTTGTTCTACGTGAAAATATGAAAAGTAGTTAAGTTTCAAAACAAGCAAGTTTTAGCAGAATTGCAGAAGTTTCCCATTCATTTCAATGGGACAAATTAAAGGAAAAAAGCTTAATATTTTAAAAAGTATAATAGTATAAAATACCAAAAGATATTGCCGAAAGGGAAAAAATAGCAGAATAGTTTAAAATTTGAACGGTGAAAATCGGAGTGAAAATTGTTTAAGTAGTTCCACCCCAAACGGAGTCTAACTCATTTCAGAACTAGAATAATAATAAAGAACTAGAAAAATTTGCATTTCAGGCGAAAATGCAGTGTGGATGCTGGAACGCTGAAGCTGTCAGCTGAAACTAGCTGAAAAGCTGAAAAGTTGCAGAAATTGTAAAACTTTGCAGAAGCAAAGGAACGTTGACTTTCTATGTAGTAACTTAGCAGAACTGCAATATCTTAGAGGAAACATAATACTTGGCAGAAATACAATAGCAATGATATTGTAACATATTGTAACTTAGCAGAAATATTGTAACTTTGACCAGAAACACGATAACTTCCCAAAAATACAAGAATTTTGGAGAAATAGTATAAGATAACAGAAAGAATATATTTAGTGGGTCATTCTTAAATATTACAGAAATACTACTAACAGCAGAAATGATATATTTAGAAAGAAAAACAATAATATAGTAGAAATACTATGATTTAGCAGAAATCCTACAATATAGCTCAATAACAATGATTTAGAACAGATATTCATGAAAGCAGAATAGTAATAACTTAACACTAGATTTACTATCCTGCGCAAATTTGAGAACGTAGTTAACTTCCAAAAACCCAATAAGTTTTAGAATTACTGGCTTTTTTCATTTTCTGGTGCAAGTCCCGAAGGTGTTAAAAAAAGTGCTGAGATTTTCAAAGGTCGTCAGCAAAAAATCTCCTACAGTCATTTGTGCAAACCAAAATAGTCCTTGAGGCCTGGCACATTTGCATTTGCTCACTCAGAGTTGCTCAGATCCAAGGCAGGCCAAACCTCTGTGTTACAACTTTCAGAAATGCCTGATAGAAATGCTTCAACTTACTCATGAGATTTTGACCACATTTTTGCGAAGTCACAACTAATAAAGAATGCACGACCGTTGAAACAGGAACTCAATAGTGCTTGGATAGGGGAACAGCATCCACACACACACACACATTTGCACACACAGCAAATGCTGTGTATATGTGTATGAACTAGCTGAACTAGCTGAATAAAGCTGAAAAGTTGACTTTATGCATATTATATAAAGTGTGGCTATAAAATGTATAACTTAGCAGAACTACAATATCTTAGTATATAATACTTATGGACAGGCATAGCAGAAGGTTAGGAAGGAAATTGCAGCCTTGCAGGATAGGAAAAAAATACAAGAATTTCATGGTTGGGGTATAAGGATAACAGAAAGAATATATTAGCCAAACATTCTTAAACATTACAGAAATACTACTCTATAGCAGAAATGATATATTTAGAAAGAAAAAATAATATAGTAGAAATACTAGGATTTAGCAGAAATCTACAATATAGCTCAATAACAATGATTTAGAACAGATACTATGATTGAGCAGAATAGTAATAACTTAAGTGAAAATATTGGAAAGGTAAAATGACAAGCTGAATAAAAGGAACATGGTTAAGTTTGCTCAAAACTAACTTTTGTTCACCTGTGAAAAAAATAAAATAAAAATACATTTAGAAATACAAATAAGAACAGCCAACAGATACACACAAAATTAAATATGGATACACAAATCAACAAATACACACAAAATCAAATATGGATACACAAATGTACAGAGAGAGACACACACACAGGGTCTATGCCAGTCAACCAGTCTGAATATATTATATTTTTATCCAAGAATGAGATGCTGCCCTAAAAGGGCTTTGTGTGTGTCTTTCTCTCTCTCTCTCACACACACACACACACACACACACACACACACACACACAACACACTCACACACCACACTCAGGCTCACACACACACGCCACACACACACACATAGCATCAGCAAGTGAACAGGGGCTGTTAACAGCATGTTTCTAGGTCAGTCAAACAGCTGTGAGATTCTCAATTTGAATCCACCAATCAGAGGGGCTGTGTGCTTTTTCCTGCCAAAACTGGTGCACCAAGTGCAGGCTTTTACAGCACAGAGAGAGACAGGATTTTTGCAGTCTATTTCTCATAGTGAGGACTCCCTCAAACAAACAGCCATAAATTCCTAACCAGAGGGGCTACAACGGTCATTCTTAGACCGTTGTGTTCAGAAGACATGGGAGAATCTTGAAATGTTGACCATTTAAAATAAAAATATGAAATATCATAGATATATGACATAGATGATTGGTTGTCTTAGAAGCCATGATTGCCCCAATATGCAAATTTGAATGTGCAAGGTCTCAGATATGATTGGCTGGCTGGGAAGCCATGAAGGCAACAATATGCAAATTTGAATGTGCAAGCCCTCGGATATGATTGGTTGTCTTAGAAGCCATATAAAAAGCAGTAAAACTGTACTATGATTTGGTAGAAAAACTATAATTAATCAAAATACTATATTTGGCAGAAATACTATGTTGTAGCAGAAACACTATATTTAGCACAAATCTGATGAAATAGAAGAAATAGTATGATTTAGCAGAAATGCTGTATTTAGCACAAATACTGAAAGCAGCAGAAATGCTATGACTTAGCACAATAGTAATAACCTAAATAGAAAAATTGGAAAAGCAAAATGGACAGCTGAAAAAATCCTGAACATGCTAAGGGTCCCTCAAATGTAATTGTTAAATGAAAAAAAAAACAGCAAAAAAAGTATAACAGTCACACAATCACAAATATGTACACATATGGTAACACACATGCACAGACAGACACACACAGGATCAAATTCAGTAAACCAGTCTAACTATATTGAATTTAAATCTTACAATGAGATCATCCCATAAAAAGGCTTTCTCTGTCTCTCTCTCTCTCTCTCTCTCTCTCACACACACACACACACACACACACACACACACACACACACACACACACACACACAAGATCCAATTCAGTCAACCAGTCTAAATATATGGATTTTGAATCTTACAATGAGATCATCCCATAAAAAGGCTTTCTCTCTCTCTCTCTCTCTCTCTCTCTCTCTCTCTCTCTCTCTCTCTCTCTGTCACACACACACACACACACACACACACACACACACACACACACACACACACACACACACAAGATCCAATTCAGTCAACCAGTCTAAATATATTGAATTTAAATCTTATAATGAGATCATCCCATAAAAAGGCTCTCTCTCTCTCTCTCTCTCTCTCTCTCTCTCTCTCTCTCTGTCACACACACACACACACACACACACACACACAAGATCCAATTCAGTCAACCAGTCTAAATATATTGAATTTAAATCTTACAATGAGATCATCCCATAAAAAGGCTTTCTCTCTCTCTCTCTCTCTCTCTCTCACACACACACACACACACACACACATCCAATTCAGTCAACCAGTCTAAATATATTGATTTTGAATCTTACAATGAGATCATCCCATAACAAGGCTTTCTCTCTCTCTCTCTCTCTCTCTCACACACACACACACACACACACACACACACACACACACACAAGATCCAATTCAGTCAACCAGTCTAAATATATTGAATTTAAATCTTACAATGAGATCATCCCATAAAAAGGCTTTCTCTCTCTCTCTCTCTCTCTCTGTCACACACACACACACACACACACACACACACACACACACACACACACACACACACACACACAGATCCAATTCAGTCAACCAGTCTAAATATATTGAATTTAAATCTTACAATGAGATCATCCCATAACAAGCTTCTCTCTCTCTCTCTCTCTCTCTCTCTCTCACACACACACACACACACACACACACACACACACACACACACACACACACACACACACACACACACACACACACACACACACACACACACAGGAGAGAAGTAAGTTTCTAGCTCAGTCAAGCAGCCTGGGAGCTGCTGAATTTGAATCCACCAATCAGAGAGCCTGTGCACTTTTTCCCCGCCAAAACAGGTGCAGCCGTTTTACACACACAGAGCACAGAGACAGGATTTCTGCAGTGAATTTCTCATAGTGAGGACTCCCTCAAACAAATGGCCATAATTTCCTAACCGTAGGGGCTAGAACAGTCATTCTTACACCGCTTTTGTTCAGAAGAGATGAGGAATCTTACAGTGTTGACAATTTATCATTAAAATATGAATTTTTAAAGATATTTGACTTGTAATGCACCATAACTGAGTAGAGGCGAAGCAAAACTGCCTTGACCTGCCCTCAAACAACGCTTTCTAACTCTAAATCTATTTGGAGTATCAATATCATTTTTTCACCGTAAGAGACAGCAGGCTTTGGTGAACAGTCATGAAAATTTTCAGGTCTTTGTGGAAATCTATCAAAAAGATATGACGAGAGAAAAAAGTGGTTCATTTCCAGAGTTTGAAAGCTGAAGAAATCTGAGCGAAGGACGAATTTCCTACCCTCAAACAAGTCTAACTCATTTCAGAACGGTAATAGGTGAGAAAGAAATTCTTGAATTGTGAGCGTCAGGAGTGTCTGAAGATATACTGGGACAAGCCTCATGTTTTAACTTCGCTTCGTTAAGGAGATATGACGATTCGAATATGCCTCTCATTGCAGAAATCAAGCGGTGATTTTGAACAAACTCTCCATTGACTTTCTATGGAGAGTTTTCAGACTTTGTGTTGGTCTGAGGAGATTTGCCAAAATTCTATAAATCTCACAACCATGATAGGTGGCATTTTCGAAAGCCAGCAAAAATACCTACGTTTTGTTGTATAATTTGTGGAAGTTGAGTGAAAATTGAGCAAGTAGCAAGAAGTTGTTCGGACATGAAGAGAAGACTGCAAAACCTTCAGTGGCACACTGGAAGCCAAGTGCATAGCAACCATAACAACGCATGTATTTTGTGAAAATCACAATTTTGCAACTCAAAACTTTAAGAGGCATAAAAGTAAACGGTAAAAGATTTGAAAAAGCTGATTTATTCCTAAATAGCCCAATAATTTGAGAACATTTTAAAGTTTGAATGGTTGTTCTACGTGAAAGTAGGAAAAAGTAGTTAAGTTTCAAAAACAAGCAAGTTTTAGCAGAATTGCGGAAGTTTCCCATTCATTTCAATGGGACAAATTAAAGGAAAAAGCTTAATATTTTAAAAAGTATAACAGTATAAAATACCAAAAGATATAGCCGGAAAGGGAAAAATTAGCAGAATAGTTTAAAATTTGAACGGTGAAAATCGGCTGAAAATTGTGGAAGTAGATCCACGGCTGAAAATCCACACGTCGGAAACACCAAAGAATAATAAAGAACTAGAAAAATTTGCATTTCCTGCGAAAATGCAGTGTGGATGCTTTAAAGCTGAAGCTTTCTGCTGAAACTAGCTGAAAAAGCTGAGAAGTTGCAGAAATTGTAAAAGCTTTGCAGAAGCAAAGGAACTTTGCTAAAATGTAGTAACTTAGCAGAACTGCAATATCTTAGAGGAAACATAATACTTGGCAGAAATACAATAGCATAGCAGAACTTAGCAGAAATATTGTAACTTACCAGAAACACGATAACTTCTCAAAAATACAAGAATTTAGGAGAAATAGTATAAGATAACAGAAAGAATATATTTAGCCAAACATTCTTAAACATTACAGAAATACTATGATTTAGAAAAACAGTACAACATAGCAGAAATGCTGTGATTTACCAGAGACACTGTAATATAGTATGAATATTGTAATTTTATATAAATACTATGTTTTAGCAAAATACTCCAGTTTAGCACAAATATTATAATATAGCAGAAACACTATTCTATAGCAGAAATGCTATATTTAGAAAGAAAAATATAATATAGTAGAAATACTATGATTTAGCTGAAATCCTACAATATAGCTTAATAACAATGATTTAGAACAGATAATATGATTGAGCAGAATAGTAATAACTTAAGTGAAAATATTGGAAAGGTAAAATGATAAGCTGAATAAAAAGGAACATGGTTAAGTTCGCTCAAAACTAATTTTTGTTCACCTGTGAAAAATAAAATAAAAATTCATTTAGAAAAAAAAAAAAAGAAAAGCCAACAGATACACAAAATCAAATATGGATACACAAATCACCAAATACACAGAAAATCAAATATGGATACACAAATGTACAGTGAGAGACACACACAAACAGGGTCTATGCCAGTCAACCAGTCTGAATATATTATATTTTTATCGACCAATGAGATGCTGCCCTAAAAAGGTCTTTGTGTGTGTCTTTCTCTCTCTCTCTCTCTCTCTCTCTCTCTCACACACACACACACACACACACACACACACACACACACACACACACAGCAGCAGCAGCAGCAGCAGCAGTGAACAGGGGCTGTTAACAGCATGTTTCTAGGTCAGTCAAACAGCTGTGAGCTTCTCAATTTGAATCCACCAATCAGAGAGGTTGTGTGCTTTTTCCCATAAAACTGGTGCACCAAGTGCAGGCCTTTACACATGCAGCACAGAGAGACAGGATTTTTGCAGTCTATTTCTCATAGTGAGGACTCCCCTCAAACAAACAGCCATAAAATCCTAACCGTAGGGGCTAAAACGGTCATTCTTAGACCGTTGTGTTCAGACAACATGGGGGAATCTTGAAATGTTGACCATTTGAAATACAAATATGAAATATTAGAGATATATGACATAGATGATTGGTGGGCTTAGAAGCCACGAAGGTCCCAATATGCAAATTTAAATGTGCCAGGACTCAGATATGATTGGCTGGCTGGGAAGCCATGAAGGCAACAATATGCAAATTTGAATGTGCCAGGACCCAGATATGATTGGCTGGCTGGGAAGCCATGAAGGTCCCAATATGCAAATTTGAATGTGCCAGGACTCAGATATGATTGGCTGGCTGGGAAGCCGTGCATGACTTGATATGTCAATTTGAAAATTACAGTCCTCACAGAGGATTGGCTTCCTGAGGAGCTGGCAGGAATACATAGAAATACTATGATTACCCAGAAATACTGCGTTTAGTAGAAATACTATGTTTTAGCACAAATACTATAATTAAGCAGAAATATTATATTAAGTACAAATCCTATAAAATAGCAGAAATAGTATGATTTAGCACAAATGCTGTATTTAGCACAAATCTTATAAAATAGCAGAAATAGTATGATTTAGCAGAAATGCTGTATTTAGCACAAATACTGAAAAGCAGCACAAATGCTATGACTTAGCACAATAGTAATAACTTAAATAGAAACATTGGAAAAGCAAAATGGACAGCTGCAAAAGTCCCACAAGCACAGAGAGACACACACAGGATCAAATTCAGTCAACCAGTCTAAATATATTGAATTTAAATCATACAATAAGATGCTCCCATAAAAACTCTCTCTCGCCCTCTCTCTCTCTCTCTCTCTGTCTCATGCACACACACACACACACACACACACACACACACACACAGGAGAGAAAATCAAGTTTCTAGGTCAGTCAAGCAGCCTGGGAGCTGCTAAATTTGAATCCACCAATCAGAGAGGCTGTGTACTTTTTCCCGCCAAAACTGGTGCACTAAGTTCAGGCCTTTACACATGCAGCACAGAGAAAGACAGGATTTTGCAGTCTATTTCTCATAGTGAGAATTCCCCTCAAACAAACAGCCATAAATTTCTAACCGTAGGGGCTAAAACAGTCATTCTTAGACCATTTTATTCAGAAGACATAGGGGAATCTTGAAATGCTGACCATTTAAAATAAAAATATGAAATATTAGAGATATATGACATAGATGATTGGTGGGCTTAGAAGCCATGAATGTCCCAATATGCAAATTTAAATGTGCCAGGACTCAGATATGATTGGCTGGCTGGGAAGCCATGAAGGCAACAATATGCAAATTTAAATGTGCCAGGACTCAGATATGATTGGCTGGCTGGGAAGCCATGAAGGTCCCAATATGCAAATTTGAATGTGCCAGGACTCAGATATGATTGGCTGGCTGGGAAGCCGTGCATGACTTGATATGTCAATTTGAAAATTACAGTCCTCACAGAGGATTGGCTTCCTGAGGAGCTGGCAGGAATACATAGAAATACTATGATTACCCAGAAATACTGCGTTTAGTAGAAATACTATGTTTTAGCACAAATACTATAATTAAGCAGAAATATTATATTAAGTACAAATCCTATAAAATAGCAGAAATAGTATGATTTAGCACAAATGCTGTATTTAGCACAAATCTTATAAAATAGCAGAAATAGTATGATTTAGCAGAAATGCTGTATTTAGCACAAATACTGAAAAGCAGCACAAATGCTATGACTTAGCACAATAGTAATAACTTAAATAGAAACATTGGAAAAGCAAAATGGACAGCTGCAAAAGTCCCACAAGCACAGAGAGACACACACAGGATCAAATTCAGTCAACCAGTCTAAATATATTGAATTTAAATCATACAATAAGATGCTCCCATAAAAACTCTCTCTCCTCTCTCTCTCTCTCTCTCTCACACACACACACACACACACACACACACACACACACACACACACACAGGAGAGAGAATCAAGTTTCTAGCTCAGTCAAGCAGCCTGGGAGCTGCTAAATTTGAATCCACCAATCAGAGAGGCTGTGTACTTTTTCCCGCCAAAACAGGTGCAGCCGTTTTACACACACAGAGCACAGAGACAGGATTTCTGCAGTGAATTTCTCATAGTGAGGATTCCTCTCAAACAAATGGCCATAATTTCCTAACCGTAGGGGCTAGAACAGTCATTCTTACACCGTTTTGTTCAGAAGAGATGGGGGAATCTTAAAATGTTGACAATTTATCATTAAAATATGAATTATTGACAATAATTGACTTCTAATGCACCATAACTGAGTAGAGGCAAGCAAAATCTGCCTTGACTAGTCCTCAAACAACGCTTTCTAACTCTAAATCTATTTGGAGTATCGATATCATTCTTTGACCGTAAGAGACAGCAGGCTTTGGTGAACAGTCATGGAAATTTTCAGGTCTCTGTGGAAATCTATCAAAAGATATGACGAGAGAAAAAAGTGTCTCATTTCCAGAGTTTGAAATCTGAAGAAATCTGAGCGAGGGACGAATTTCCTACCCTCAAACAAACCCAATTCATGGCCAAATGGTAATAGATGAGAAAACAATTCTTGAATTGTGAGCATCAGGAGTGTCTGAAGATATATTGGCACAAGCCTCATGTCTTAACTTCGCTTCGTTGGGGAGATATGATGATTCGAAAATGCCTCTCATTACAGAAATCAAGCGGTGATTTTAAACGAACTCTCCATTGACTTTCTATGGGGATTTTTGAGACTTTGTGTTGGTCTGAGGAGATTTGCCAAAATTCTATAAATCCCACAACAATGATAGTGACATTTTCTGAAAGCCAGCAAAAAATACCTACGTTTTGATGTATAATTTGTGTGGGTTGAGTGGAAATTGAGCGAGTAGCAAGAAGTTGTTCGGACATGCAGAGAAAATTGCCAAAGGTACAGTGGCTCACTTAGAACCAACTGCATAGCAACCATAACAACGCATGTATTTTGTGAAAAATCACAAAGATGAAACTCAAAATTTGAAGAGGGATAAGATGAAAACGGTAACAGATATGAAAAAAAAGCTGAATCATCCATGCATAGCCCAATAATTTGAGAACATTTTAAAGTTTGAATGGTTGTTCTACGTGAAAGTAGTAAAAAGTAGTTAAGTTTCAAAAACAAGCAAAATTTAGCAGAATTATGGAAGTTTCCCATTCATTTCAATGGGACAAATTAAAGGAAAAAAACGTAATATTTTAAAAAGTATAAGAGCAGAAAATACCAAAAGTCATTGCCGGAAAGAGCAAAAATAGCAGAATAGTTTAAAATTTGAACGGTGAAAATAGCACAAAAATTGTGGAAGTAGTTCTACATGCTAAAAAACGCGTCGGAAGCAACTTGAAGAATAATAATAATAATAATAAAGAATAAAGAGAAACAGGAACTCAATAGTGTGGATGCTTAAAGCATCCACACAACTAGAAAAATTTGCATTTCCTGCGAAAATGCTGTGTGGATGCCTTAACGCTGAAAATTTGCAAAAAGTTATATGGCGGTGCAAAAACTGGAAATTCTGCAGAAAACAGGTGAAGAAGCAGAATTTTTTTGCTGAAAAGTGGTGAAAAGCCAAAATTCTACTGAAAGGGGTAAAGACGGAGAAATCTTTGCTGAAAAGTAGTGGGAAAAAAATGTTCCCCTGAGCAGGATTCGAAACTGGCCCTTCTGGTCTAGAGGCAGCTATTCATCTCACTGAGCCAGACTCATTCTGACCAAGAATAGGTGGAGAGACTGCCAATTTTGCTGAAATGAGCAGAAGCTGCTGAGAATTGTGCTGATAAGAGGTGAAAAGGCTGAAAATTTTGCAGAAGAGTTGAATAAGCAAAATTCTGAAAATTCTGCTGAAAAGAGGTCAATCAGCATAATTTCTGCTGAAAAGAGGCAGAACAACCTGGTTCTGCTCAAATTCACCAATCAGAGGTACTGCTTCTGTCTGCTTCATCAGGCTGTTTACTTGTATGTATTTCTGCCATGTGGTGTTGACAAGAATCTGAGGTCCATATTAGAAAAGCTGCTAAAATCATGAACCTTTGCAGAATTGTAATAAATTAGCAATATAAATTACAGGTCTGTGATAGTGTATAAATTTGTAGTGAAAAAAAAAACGTGGACCAAGGTGGGATTGAACCCACGACCTTTGAGCTGCAGAGCCGTGTCATTACTGATTGCGCCACCTGGAAAGGGGGTGGCGGTCCGAAAGACAGATACTTGGGCAGTCAGAAAATAGATCGCGGTGAGAGGCGAAAAAACGCCGCTTTTTTGGAGTTACAAAACGTCGTGTTACTCAAAAACTAGGAGGGCTAGCAGCATAATTCTTGTACTGGGTGAATCAGCGGACTTTGGTGTATTTTGACTGCGATTTTCATAGCTCGTTCTACCTCCGTCGCGGAGATATGACGAGAGAAGAAACGGCTTCATTTCCAGAGTTTGAAGACTGAGAGAAGGACAGATTTCCACCCTCAAACAAACGTAATTCATTGCTCAACGGTAAGATAATTGTAAAACTGCTTCCACTGTGAGTGTCAGCAGTGTCTGAAGATATATTGGCACAAGCCTCATGTCCTAACTTTGCTTTGTTAAAGAGATATGGCGATTTTAAAATGCCTCCCGTTACAGAATTTCAGCTCTGAATTTGAAAACCTCCCATAGACTTTGAATGGGGAGTATTGAGACCTTGTGTCACTCCGAGGCAAATTGCGAAAAAACGGTAAATCTCACAATAAAGATAGTGACATTGTCTGAAAGCCAGCAAAAATACCTACGTTTTGATGTATAATTTGTGGGGTTGAGTGCAAATTGAGCCAGTAGCAAGAAGTTGTTTAGACATGAAGAGAAAATTCAGAACGGACCAGCCCTCACTCTGACTTAATTGCATAGCAACCATAGCAACGCATGTATTTTCTGAAAAATCACAATGTTGCAACTGAAAACTTAAAGAGGTATAAGATTAAAACGGCAGAAGATCTGAAAAAGCTGAATCAGACAGGAATAGCCCAATAATCTGAGAACATTTTAAAGTTTGAATGGAGTTTCTAGGTGAAAGTATGACAAAGTAGTTGAGTTTCAAAGACAAGCAAGTTTTAGCAGGATTGTGGAAGTTTTCCATTCATTTCAATGGGACAAATTAAAGGAAAAAAGTGTAATATTTTAAAAAGTATAACAGTAATAAACACCAAAAGATATAGCCGGCATTAGCAGAAAGAGCAGAACAGTTTAGAGTTTGAACGGAGAAAATCGGCTGAAAACTGTGGGAGTAGATCCACGGCTAAAAAAACGTCGGAAGCGACAGGAATAATAAAGAATAAAGAGAAACAGGAACTCAATAGTGTGGAAGCCCTTGAGGGCATCCACACAACTAGAAAAAATTTGCATTTCCTGCGAAAATGCAGTGTGGATGCTGGAACGCTGAAGCTGTCAGCTGAAACTAGCTGAAAAAGCTGAAAAGTTGCAGAAATTGTAAAAACTTTGCAGAAGCAAAGGAACGTTGCTAAAATGTAGTAACTTAGCAGAACTGCAATATCTTAGAGGAAACATAATACTTGGCAGAAATACAATAGCATAGCAGAACTTAGCAGAAATATTGTAACTTACCAGAAACACGATAACTTCCCAAAAATACAAGAATTTAGGAGAAATAGTATAAGATAACAGAAAGAATATATTTAGCCAAACATTCTTAAACATTACAGAAATACTGTGATTTAGAAAAACAGTACAACATAGCAGAAATGCTGTGATTTACCAGAGACACTGTAATATACTATGAATATTGTAATTTTATATAAATACTATGTTTTAGCAAAAATACTCCAGTTTAGCACAAATATTATAACATAGCAGAAATACTATTCTATAGCAGAAATGCTATATTTAGAAAGAAAAATATAATATAGTAGAAATACTATGATTTAGCAGAAATCCTACAATATAGCTTAATAACAATGATTTAGAACAGATACTATGATTGAACAGAATAGTAATAACTTAAGTGAAAATATTGGAAAGGTAAAATGACAAGCTGAATAAAAAGGAACATGGTTAAGTTTGCTGTTACATTTTTACATTTTTATCCAACAATGAGATGCTACCCTAAAAAGAGTCTTTGTCTGTCTCTCTCTCTCTCTCTCTCTCTCTCTCTCACACACACACACACACACACACACACACACACACAGCAGCAGCAGCAGAAAGTGAACAGGGGCAGTTAACAGCATGTTTCTAGGTCAGTCAAACAGCTGTGAGCTTCTCAATTTGAATCTACCAATCAGAGAGGCTGTGTGCTTTTTCCCGCCAAAACTGGTGCACCAAGTGCAGGCTTTTACACATGCAGCACAGAGAGAGACAGGATTTTTGCAGTCTATTTCTCATAGTCAGGACTCCCCTCAAACAAACAGCCATAAATTCCTAACCCTAGGGGCTAAAACGGTCATTCTTAGACCGTTTTGTTCAGACGACGATATGGGGAATCTTGAAATGTTGACCATTTAAAAAAAAAAAAAAATATTATAGATATATGATATGGATTATCTTTTGACTTAGAAGCCATGAAGGTCCCAATATGCAAATTTGAATGTCTCAGCACTCAGATATGATTGGCCGGATGGGAAGCCATGAAGGCAACAATATGCAAATTTTAACGTGCCAGCCCTTAGATATGATTGGTTGTCTTAGAAGCCATGAATCCCCCAATATGCAAATTTGAATGTGCCAGCCGTCAGATATGGTTGGCTGGCTGGGAAGCCATGAAGGCAACAATATGCAAATTTGAATGTGCAAGCCCTCGGATATGATTGGTTGTCTCAGAAGCCATATAAAAAGCAGTAAAACTGTACTATGGTTTGGTAGAAAAACTATAATTAATCAAAAATACTATATTTGGCAGAAATACTATGTTGTAGCAGAAATACTATATTTAGCACAAATCTGATGAAATAGAAGAAATAGTATGATTTAGCAGAAATGCTGTATTTACCACAAATACTGGAAAGCAGCAGAAATGCTATGACTTAGCACAATAGTAATAACCTAAATAGAAAAATTGGAAAAGCAAAATGGACAGCTGAAAAAATCCTGAACATGCTAAGGGTCCCTCAAATGTAATTGTTAAATGAAAAAAAAAAACCAGCAAAAAAAAGTATAACAGTCACACAACCACAAATATGTACACATATGGTAACACACATGCACAGACAGACACACACAGGATCAAATTCAGTCAACCAGTCTAACTATATTGAATTTAAATCTTACAATGAGATCATCCCATAAAAAGTCTCTCTCTCTCTCTCTCTCTCTCTCTCTCTCTCTGTCACACACACACACACACACACAAGATCCAATTCAGTCAACCAGTCTAAATATATTGAATTTAAATCTTACAATGAGATCATCCAATAACAAGCCTTTCTCTCTCTCTCTCTCTCTGTCACACACACACACACACACACACACACACACACACACACACACACAAGATCCAATTCAGTCAACCAGTCTAAATATATTGATTTTGAATCTTACAGTGAGATCATCCCATAAAAGGCTTTCTCTCTCTCTCTCTCTCTCTCTCTCTCTCTCTGTCACACACACACACACACACACACACAAGATCCAATTCAGTCAACCAGTCTAAATATATTGAATTTAAATCTTACAATGAGATCATCCCATAAAAAGCTTTCTCTCTCTCTCTCTCTCTCTCTCTCTCTCTCTCACACACACACACACACACACACACACACACACACACACACACACACACACACACACAAAACACAAGATCCAATTCAGTCAACCAGTCTAAATATATTGATTTTGAATCTTACAATGAGATCATCCCATAAAAGGCTTTCTCTCTCTCTCTCTCTCTCTCTCTCTCTCTCTCTCTCACACACACACACACACACACACACACAGTTCCAATTCAGTCAACCAGTCTAAATATATTGAATTTAAATCTTACAATAAGATCATCCAATAACAAGCCTTTCTCTCTCCTCTCTCTCTGTCTGTCACACACACACACACACACACACACACACAAGATCCAATTCAGTCAACCAGTCTAAATATATTGATTTTGAATCTTACAATGAGATCATCCCATAAAAGGCTTTTCTCTCTCTCTCTCTCTCTCTCTCTCTCTCTCTCTCTGTCACACACACACACACACACACACACACAAGACACAAGATCCAATTCAGTCAACCAGTCTAAATATATTGAATTTAAATCTTACAATGAGATTATCCCATAAAAAGCCTTTCTCTCTCTCTCTCTCTCTCTCTCTCACACACACACACACACACACACACACACACACACACACACAAGATCCAATTCAGTCAACCAGTCTAAATATATTGAATTTAAATCTTACAATGAAAAGGCTTTCTCTCTCTCTCTCTCTCTCTCCCTCTCTCCGTCTCACACACACACACACACACACACACACACACACACACACACACACACACACACACACACACACAGGAGAGAGAAGTAAGTTTCTAGCTCAGTCAAGCAGCCTGGGAGCTGCTGAATTTGAATCCACCAATCAGAGAGCCTGTGCACTTTTTCCCGCCAAAACAGGTGCAGCCGTTTTTACACACACAGAGCACAGAGACAGGATTTCTGCAGTGAATTTCTCATAGTGAGGATTCCTCTCAAACAAATGGCCATAATTTCCTAACCGTAGGGGCTAGAACGGTCATTCTTACACCGTTTTGTTCAGAAGAGATGGGGGAATCTTACAGTGTTGACAATTTATCATTAAAATATGAATTTTTAAAGATATTTGACTTGTAATGCACCATAACTGAGTAGAGGCGAAGCAAAAACTGCCTTGACCTGCCCTCAAACAACGCTTTCTAACTCTAAATCTATTTGGAGTATCAATATCATTTTTTCACCGTAAGAGACAGCAGGCTTTGGTGAACAATCTTGGAAATTTTCAGGTCTCTGTTGATATCCATTAAAAAGATATGACGAGAGAAAAAAAAGTGGTTCATTTCAGAGTTTGAAATCTGAAGAAATCTGAGCGAGGGACAAATTTCCTACTCTCAAACAAACCCAATTCATGGCCAAATGGTAATACATGAGAAAAAAATTCTTGAATTGTGAGCGTCAGGAGTGTCTGAAGACATATTGGTACAAGCCTCATGTTTTAACTTCGCTTTGTTGAGGAAATATGGCGATTCGAATATGCCTCTCATTACAGTAATCAAGCGGTGATTTTGAACAAACTCTTCATTGAGTTTCTATGGAGAGTTTTCCGACTTTGTGTTGGTCTGAGGAGATTTGCCAAAATTCTATAAATCTCACAACAATGATGGTGACATTTTCTGAAAGCCAGCAAAAATACCTACGTTTTGATGTATAAATTGTGGAAGTTGAGTGAAAATTGATCAAGTAGCAAGAAGTTGTTCGGAAATGAAGAGAAGACTGCAAAACCTTCAGTGGCACACTGGAAGCCAAGTGCATAGCAACCATAACAACGCATGTATTTTGTGAAAAATCACAAAGATGAAACTCAAAACTTGAAGAGGGATAAGATGAAAATGGTAACAGATATGAAAAAGCTGAATCAGACATAAATAGCCCAATAATTTGTGAACATTTTAAAGTTTGAATGGTTATTATAGGCGAAAGTATGAGGAAGTAGTTCAGTTTCAAAAACAAGTAAGTTTTAGCAGAATTGCAGAAGTTTCCCATTCATTTCAATGGGACAAATTAAAGGAAAAAGCTTAATATTTTAAAAAGTATAATAGTATAAAATACCAAAAGATATAGCCGGAAAGGGAAAAATTAGCAGAATAGTTTAAAATTTGAACGGTGAAAATCGGCTGAAAATTGTGGAAGTAGATCCACGGCGAAAAACGTACGGAAACACCCGGAATAATAATAATAAAGAACTAGAAAAATTTGCATTTCCTGCGAAAATGCAGTGTGGATGCTGGAACGCTGAAGCTGTCAGCTGAAACTAGCTGAAAAAGCTGAAAAGTTGCAGAAATTGTAAAAACTTTGCAGAAGCAAAGGAACGTTGCTAAAATGTAGTAACTTAGCAGAACTGCAATATCTTAGAGGAAACATAATACTTGGCAGAAATACAATAGCATAGCAGAACTTAGCAGAAATATTGTAACTTACCAGAAACACGATAACTTCCCAAAAATACAAGAATTTCGGAGAAATAGTATAAGATAACAGAAAGAATATATTTAGCCAAACATTCTTAAACATTACAGAAATACTACTCTATAGCAGAAATGATATATTTACAAAGAAAAATATAATATAGTAGAAATACTATGATTTAGCAGAAATCCTGCAATATAGCTCAATAACAATGATTTAGAACAGATACTATGATTTAGCAGAATAGTAATAACTTAAGTGAAAATATTGGAAAGGTAAAATGACAAGCTGAATAAAAAGGAACATGGTTAAGTTTGCTCAAAACTAACTTTTGTTCACCTGTGAAAAAATAAAATAAAAATACATTTAGAAATACAAATAAGAACAGCCAACAGATACACACAAAATTAAATATGGATACACAAATCAACAAATACACACAAAATCAAATATGGATACACAAATGTACAGAGAGAGACACACACACACACAGGGTCTATGCCAGTCAACCAGTCTGAATGTATTTTATTTTTATCCAACAATGAGATGCTGCCCTAAAAAGGGCTTTGTGTGTGTCTTTCTCTCTCTCTCTCTCTCTCTCACACACACACACACACACACACACACACACACACACACACACACACACACACACAGGCTCACACACACACACACACACACACACATAGCATCAGCAAGTGAACAGGGCTGTTAACAGCATGTTTCTAGGTCAGTCAAACAGCTGTGAGATTCTCAATTTGAATCCACCAATCAGAGGGCTGTGTGCTTTTTCCTGCCAAAACTGGTGCACCAAGTGCAGGCTTTTACAGCACAGAGAGAGACAGGATTTTTGCAGTCTATTTCTCATAGTGAGGACTCCCCTCAAACAAACAGCCATAAATTCCTAACTGTAGGGGCTAAAATGGTCATTCTTAGACCGTTGTGTTCAGAAGACATGGGAGAATCTTGAAATGTTGACCATTTAAAATAAAAATATGAAATATCATAGATATATGACATAGATGATTGGTTGTCTTAGAAGCCATGATTGCCCCAATATGCAAATTTGAATGTGCAAGGCCTAAGATATGATTGGCTGGCTGGGAAGCCATGAAGGCAACAATATGCAAATTTGAATGTGCAAGCCCTCGGATATGATTGGTTGTCTTAGAAGCCATATAAAAAGCAGTAAAACTGTACTATGATTTGGTAGAAAAACTATAATTAATCAAAAATACTATATTTGGCAGAAATACGATTTTGTAGCAGAAACACTATATTTAGCACAAATCTGATGAAATAGAAGAAATAGTATGATTTAGCAGAAATGCTGTATTTAGCACAAATACTGGAAAGCAGCAGAAATGCTATGACTTAGCACAATAGTAATAACTTAAATAGAAAATTGGAAAAGCAAAATGGACAGCTGAAAAAATCCTGAACATGCTAAGGGTCCCTCAAATGTAATTGTTAAATAAAAACAAAAAACAGCAAAAAAAAAGTATAACAGTCACACAACCACAAATATGTACACATATGGTAACACACATGCACGGACAGACACACACAGGATCAAATTCAGTCAACCAGTCTAACTATATTGAATTTAAATCTTACAATGAGATCATCCCATAAAAAGGCTTTCTGTCTCTCTCTCTCTCTCTCACACACACACACACACACACACACACACACACACACACACACACACACACACACACACACACACACACACACACACAAGATCCAATTCAGTCAACCAGTCTAAATATATTGATTTTGAATCTTACAATGAGATCATCCCATAAAAACTTTCTCTCTCTCTCTCTCTCTCTCTCTCTCTCTCTCTCTCTCTCTCCCTCTGTCAAACACACACACACAAGATCGAATTCAGTCAACCAGTCTAAATATATTGAATTTAAATCTTACAATGAGATCATCCCATAACAAGCCTTTCTCTCTCTCTCTCTCTCTCTCTCTCTCTCTCTCTCTCTCTCTGTCACACACACACACACACACACACACAAGATCCAATTCAGTCAACCAGTCTAAATATATTGAATTTAAATCTTACAATGAGATCATCCCATAAAAAGGCTTTCTCTCTCTCTCTCTCTCTCTCTCTCTCTCTCTCTGTCACACACACACACACACACACAAGATCCAATTCAGTCAACCAGTCTAAATATATTGAATTTAAATCTTACAATGAGATCATCCCATAAAAAGGCTTTCTCTGTCTCTCTCTCTCTCTCTCTCTCTCTGTCACACACACACACACACACACACACACACACACACACACACACACACACACAGATTCAAGATTCAATTCAGTCAACCAGTCTAAATATATTGAATTTAAATCTTACAATGAGATCATCCCATAACAAGCCTTCTCTCTCTCTCTCTCTCTCTCTCTCTCTCACACACACACACACACACACACACACACACACACACACACACACACACACACACACACACAGGAGAGAGAAGTAAGTTTCTAGCTCAGTCAAGCAGCCTGGGAGCTGCTGAATTTGAATCCACCAATCAGAGGCTGTATACTTTTTCCCGCCAAAACAGGTGCAGCCGTTTTACACACACAGAGCACAGAGACAGGATTTCTGCAGCGAATTTCTCATAGTGAGGATTCCTCTCAAACAAATGGCCATAATTTCCTAACCGTAGGGGGCTAGAACGGTCATTCTTACACGTTTTGTTCAGAAGAGATCAGGAATCTTAAAGTGTTGACAATTTATCATTAAAATATGAATTATTAAAGATATTTGACTTCTAATGCACCATAACTGAGTAGAGCAAAGCAAAACTGCCTTGACTTGCCCTCAAACAACGCTTTCTAACTCTAAATCTGTTTGGAGTATCAATATCATTTTTTCACCGTAAGAGACAGCAGGCTTTGGTGAACAATCTTGAAATTTTCAGGTCTCTGTTGATATCCATTAAAAAGATATGACGAGAGAAAAAAAAGTGGATCATTTCCAGAGTTTGAAATCTGAAGAAATCTGAGCGAAGGACGAATTTCCTACCCTCAAACAAGTCTAACTCATTTCAGAACGGTAATAGGTGAGAAAGAAATTCTTGAATTGTGAGTGTCAGGAGTGTCTGAAGATATACTGGGACAAGCCTCATGTTTTAACTTCGCTTCGTTAAGGAGATATGACGATTCGAATATGCCTCTCATTACAGAAATCAAGCTGTGATTTTGAACAAGCTCTCCATTGACTTTCTATGGGGATTTTTGAGACTTTGTGTTGGTCTGAGGAGATTTGCCAAAATTCTATAAATCTCACAACAATGATGGTGACATTTTCTGAAAGCCAGCAAAAATACCTACGTTTTGATGTATAATTTGTGGAAGTTGAGTGAAAATTGAGCAAGTAGCAAGAAGTTGTTCGGACATGAAGAGAAGACTGCAAAACCTTCAGTGGCACACTGGAAGCCAAGTGCATAGCAACCATAACAACGCATGTATTTTGTGAAAATCACAATTTTGCAACTCAAAACTTTAAGAGGCATAAAAGTAAAACGGTAAAAGATTTGAAAAAGCTGATTTATTCCTGAATAGCCCAATAATTTGAGAACATTTTAAAGTTTGAATGGTTGTTCTACGTGAAAGTAGGAAAAAGTAGTTAAGTTTCAAAAACAAGCAAGTTTTAGCAGAATTGCGGAAGTTTCCCATTCATTTCAATGGGACAAATTAAAGGAAAAAACATAATATTTTAAAAAGTATAATAGTATAAAATACCAAAAGATATTGCCGGAAAGAGCAAAAATAGCAGAATAGTTTAAAATTTGAACGGTGAAAATCGGCTGAAAATTGTGGAAGTAGATCCACGGCGAAAAACGTACGGAAACACCCGAAATAATAATAATAATAATAATAATAACTAGAAAAATTTGCATTTCCTGCGAAAATGCAGTGTGGATGCTGGAACGCTGAAGCTGTCAGCTGAAACTAGCTGAAAAAGCTGAAAAGTTGCAGAAATTGTAAAAACTTTGCAGAAGCAAAGGAACTTTGCTAAAATGTAGTAACTTAGCAGAACTGCAATATCTTAGAGGAAACATAATACTTGGCAGAAATACAATAGCATAGCAGAACTTAGCAGAAATATTGTAACTTACCAGAAACACGATAACTTCCCAAAAATACAAGAATTTCGGAGAAATAGTATAAGATAACAGAAAGAATATATTTAGCCAAACATTCTTAAACATTACAGAAATACTGTGATTTAGAAAAACAGTACAACATAGCAGAAATGCTGTGATTTACCAGAGACACTGTAATATACTATGAATATTGTATTTTATATAAATACTATGTTTTAGCAAAAATACTCCAGTTTAGCACAAATATTATAACATAGCAGAAATACTATTCTATAGCAGAAATGCTATATTTAGAAAGAAAAATATAATATAGTAGAAATACTATGATTTAGCAGAAATCCTACAATATAGCTTAATAACAATGATTTAGAACAGATACTATGATTGAACAGAATAGTAATAACTTAAGTGAAAATATTGGAAAGGTAAAATGACAAGCTGAATAAAAGGAACACAGTTAAGTTTGCTGTTACATTTTACATTTTATCCAACAATGAGATGCTACCCTAAAAGAGTCTTTGTCTGTCTCTCTCTCTCTCTCTCTCTCTCACACACACAACACACACACAGCAGCAGCAGCAGAAAGTGAACAGGGGCTGTTAACAGCATGTTTCTAGGTCAGTCAAACAGCTGTGAGCTTCTCAATTTGAATCTACCAATCAGAGAGGCTGTGTGCTTTTTCCCGCCAAAACTGGTGCACCAAGTGCAGGCTTTTACACATGCAGCACAGAGAGAGACAGGATTTTTGCAGTCTATTTCTCATAGTCAGGACTCCCCTCAAACAAACAGCCATAAATTCCTAACCCTAGGGGCTAAAACGGTCATTCTTAGACCGTTTTGTTCAGACTGACGACGATGGGGAATCTTGAAATGTTGACCATTTAAAAAAAAAAAAAATATTATAGATATATGATATGGATTATCTTTTGACTTAGAAGCCATGAAGGTCCCAATATGCAAATTTGAATGTCTCAGCACTCAGATATGATTGGCGGATGGGAAGCCATGAAGGCAACAATATGCAAATTTTAACGTGCCAGCCCTCAGATATGATTGGTTGTCTTAGAAGCCATGAATCCCCCATATGCAAATTTGAATGTGCCAGCCGTCAGATATGATTGGCTGGCTGGGAAGCCATGAAGGCAACAATATGCAAATTTGAATGTGCAAGCCCTCGGATATGATTGGTTGTCTCAGAAGCCATATAAAAAGCAGTAAAACTGTACTATGATTTGGTAGAAAACTATAATTAATCAAAAATACTATATTTGGCAGAAATACTATGTTGTAGCAGAAACACTATATTTAGCACAAATCTGATGAAATAGAAGAAATAGTATGATTTAGCAGAAATGCTGTATTTACCACAAATACTGGAAAGCAGCAGAAATGCTATGACTTAGCACAATAGTAATAACCTAAATAGAAAAATTGGAAAAGCAAAATGGACAGCTGAAAAATCCTGAACATGCTAAGGGTCCCTCAAATGTTATTGTTAAATGAGAAAAAAAACCAGCAAAAAAAAGTATAACAGTCACACAACCACAAATATGTACACATATGGTAACACACATGCACAGACAGACACACACAGGATCAAATTCAGTCAACCAGTCTAACTATATTGAATTTAAATCTTACAATGAGATCATCCCTTAAAAGGCTTTCTCTCTCTCTCTCTCTCTCTCTCTCTCTCACACACACACACACACACACACACACACACACACAAGATCCAATTCAGTCAACCAGTCTAAATATATTGATTTTGAATCTTACAATGAGATCATCCCATAAAAAGGCTTTCTCTCTCTCTCTCTCTCTCTCTCTCTCTCTGTCACACACACACACACACACACACACACACACACACACACAAGATCCAATTCAGTCAACCAGTCTAAATATATTGATTTTGAATCTTACAATGAGATCATCCCATAAAAAGCCTTTCTCTCTCTCTCTCTCTCTCTCTCTCTGTCACACACACACACACACACACACACACACACACACACACACACACAGATCCAATTCAGTCAACCAGTCTAAATATATTGATTTTGAATCTTACAATGAGATCATCCCATAAAAGGCTTTCTCTCTCTCTCTCTCTCTCTCTCTGTCACACACACACACACACACACACAAAGATCCAATTCAGTCAACCAGTCTAAATATATTGAATTTAAATCTTACAATGAGATCATCCCATAAAAAAGGCTTTCTCTCTCTCTCTCTCTCTCTCTCTCACACACACACACACACACACACACACACACACACACACACACACACAAGATCCAATTCAGTCAACCAGTCTAAATATATTGATTTTGAATCTTACAATGAGATCATCCCATAAAAAGCCTTTCTCTCTCTCTCTCTCTCTCTCTCTCTGTCACACACACACACACACACACACACACACACAAGATCCAATTCAGTCAACCAGTCTAAATATATTGATTTTGAATCTTACAATGAGATCATCCCATAAAAAGGCTTTCTCTCTCTCTCTCTCTCTCTCTGTCACACACACACACGCACACACAAGATCCAATTCAGTCAACCAGTCTAAATATATTGAATTTAAATCTTACAATGAGATCATCCCATAAAAGGCTTTCTCTCTCTCTCTCTCTCTCTCTCTCTCTCTCTCTCTCTCACACACACACACACACACACACACACACACACACACACACACACACACACACACAAGATCCAATTCAGTCAACCAGTCTAAATATATTGAATTTAAATCTTTCAATGAGATCATCCCATAACAAGCCTTTCTCTCTCTCTCTCTCTCTCTCACACACACACACACACACACACACACACACACACACACACACAAAGATTCAATTCAGTCAACCAGTCTAAATATATTGAATTTAAATCTTACAATGAGATCATCCCATAACAAGCCTTCTCTCTCTCTCTCTCTCTCTCTCTCTGTCACACACACACACACACACACACACACACACACACACACACACACACACACACACACAGGAGAGAGAAGTAAGTTTCTAGCTCAGTCAAGCAGCCTGGGAGCTGCTAAATTTGAATCCACCAATCAGAGAGGCTGTGTGCTTTTTCCCACCAAAACTGGTGCACCAACTGCAGGCTTTTACACACGCAGCACAAAGAGAGACAGGATTTTTGCAGTCTATTTCTCATAGTCAGGATTCCCCTCAAACAAACAGCCATAAATTCCTAACCGTAGGGGCTAAAACAGTCATTCTTAGACCGTTTTGTTCAGAAGAGATGGGGAATCTTGAAATGTTGACCATTTAAAATACAAATATGAAATATTAAAGATATATGACATAGATGATTGGTTGTCTTAGAAGCCATGAAGGCCCCAATACGCAAATTTGAATGTGCCAGGCCTCAGATATGATTGGTTGTCTTAGAAGCCATATAAAAAGCAGTAAAACTGTACTATGATTTGGTAGAAAAACTATAATTAATCAAAATACTATATTTGGCAGAAATACTATTTTTTTAGCAGAAAAACTATATTTAGCACAAATCCTATAAAATGGCAGAAATACTATAATTAAGTAGAAATACTATATTAAGTACAAATCCTATAAAATGGCAGAAATAGTATGATTACTGAAATAAAAATAAATACTGAAAAGCAGCAGAAATGCTATGACTTAGCACAATAGTAATAACTTAAATAGAAAAATTGGAAAAGCAAAATGGACAGCTGAAAAAATCCTGAACATGCTAAGGGTCCCTCAAATGTAATTGTGAAAGGAAAAAAGAATCGGCAAAAAATATATATAACAGCCACACAATCACAAATATGGACACATATGGAAACACACATGCACAGAGAGACACACAGGATCAAATTCAGTCAACCAGTCTAAATATATTGAATTTGAATCTTACAATGAGATCATCCCATAAAAGGCTCTCTCTCTCTCTCTCTCTCTCTCTCTCTCTCTCTCACACACACACACACACACACACACACACACACACACACACACACACACACAGATCCAATTCAGTCAACCAGTCTAAATATATTGAATTTAAATCTTACAATGAGATCATCCCATAAAAAGGCTTCTCTCTCTCTCTCTCTCTCTCTCTCTCTCTGTCACACACACACACACACACAAGATCCAATTCAGTCAACCAGTCTAAATATATTGAATTTAAATTTTACAATGAGATCATCCCATAACAAGCCTTTCTCTCTCTCTCTCTCTCTCTCTCTCTCTCTCACACACACACACACACACACACACACACACACACACACACACACACACACACACACACACAGATCCAATTCAGTCAACCAGTCTAAATATATTGATTTTGAATCTTACAATGAGATCATCCCATAAAAAGGCTTTCTCTCTCTCTCTCTCTCTCTCTCCTCTCTCTCTCCCCTGTCACACACACACACACACACAAGATCCAATTCAGTCAACCAGTCTAAATATATTGATTTTGAATCTTACAATGAGATCATCCCATAAAAGGCTTTCTCTCTCTCTCTCTCTCTCTCTCTCTCTCTCTCTCTCTGTCACACACACACACACACACACACACACACACACACACACACACACACACACACACACACACACACACACACACACACACACAGGAGAAGTAAGTTTCTAGCTCAGTCAAGCAGCCTGGGAGGTGCTGAATTTGAATCCACCAATCAGAGAGCCTGTGCACTTTTTCCCGCCAAAACAGGTGCACGCAGCACAGAGAGACACAGGATTTTTGCAGTCTATTTCTCATAATGATGACTCCCCTCAAACAAATGACCATAATTTCCTAACCGTAGGGGCTAGAACGGTCATTCTTACACCGTTTTGTTCAGAAGAGATCGGGAATCTTAAAGTGTTGACAATTTATCATTAAAATATGAATTATTAAAGATATTTGACTTCTAATGCACCATAACTGAGTAGAACAAAGCAAAACTGCCTTTACTTGCCCTCAAACAACGCTTTCTAACTCTAAATCTATTTGGAGTATCAATATCATTTTTCACCGTAAGAGACAGCAGGCTTTGGTGAACAGTCATGGAAATTTTCAGGTCTCTGTGGAAATCCATCAAAAGATATGACGAGAGAAAAAGTGCATCATTTCCAGAGTTTGAAATCTGAAGAAATCTGAGCGAAGGACGAATTTCCTACCCTCAAACAAGTCTAACTCATTTCCGAACGGTAATAGGTGAGAAAGAAATTCTTGAATTGTGAGCATCAGGAGTGTCTGAAGATATACTGGGACAAGCCTCATGTTTTAACGTCGCTTTGTTGAGGAGATATGGCGATTCGAATATGCCTCTCATTACAGAAATCAAGCGGTGATTTTGAACAAACTCTCCATTGACTTTCTATGGAGAGTTTTCCGACTTTGTGTTGGTCTGAGGAGATTTGCCAAAATTCTATAAATCTCACAACAATGATGGTGACATTTTCTGAAAGCCAGCAAAAATACCTACGTTTTGATGTATAAATTGTGGAAGTTGAGTGAAAACTGAGCAAGTAGCAAGAAGTTGTTCGAAATGAAGAGAAGACTGCGAAACCTACAGTGGCACACTGGAAACCAAGTGCATAGCAACCATAACAACACATGTATTTTGTTAAAAATCACAAAGATGAAACTCAAAACTTGAAGAGGATAAGATGAAAATGGTAACAGATATGAAAAAGCTGAATCAGACATGAATAGCCCAATAATTTGTGAACATTTTAAAGTTTGAATGGTTATTCTAGGCGAAAGTATGAGGAAGTAGTTCAGTTTCAAAAACAAGTAAGTTTTAACAGAATTGCAGAAGTTTCCCATTCATTTCCAATGGGACAAATTAAAGGAAAAAGCTTAATATTTTAAAAAGTATAATAGTATAAAATACCAAAAGATATAGCCGGAAAGGGAAAAATTAGCAGAATAGTTTAAAATTTGAACGGTGAAAATCGGCTGAAAATTGTGGAAGTAGATCCACGGCGAAAAACGTACGGAAACACCCGGAATAATAATAAAGATAAAGAATAAAGAGAAACAGGAACTCAATAGTGTGGATGCTTAACCAGCATCCACACAATAAAGAATAAAGAGAAACAGGAACTCAATAGTGTGGATGCCTCCAGCATCCACACAACTAGAAAAATTTGCATTTCCTGCGAAAATGCAGTGTGGATGCTTTAAAGCTGAAGCTTTCTGCTGAAACTAGCTGAAAAAGCTGAAAAGTTGCAGAAATTGTAAAAACTTTGCAGAAGCAAAGGAACTTTGCTAAAATGTAGTAACTTAGCAGAACTGCAATATCTTAGAGGAAACGTAATACTTGGCAGAAATACAATAGCATAGCAGAACTTAGCAGAAATATTGTAACTTACCAGAAACACGATAACTTCTCAAAAATACAAGAATTTAGGACAAATAGTATAAGATAACAGAAAGAATATATTTAGCCAAATATTCTTAAACATTACAGAAATAATATGATTTAGAGAAACAGTACAACATAGCAAAATGCTGTAATTTGACAGAAATACTACATTTGGCAGAAATACTATGTTTTAGCAGAAATACACTGGTTTAGCACAAATATTTTAACATAGCAGAATACACTTATATAGCAGAAATGCTATACTTGGAAAGAAAAATATAATATAGTAGAAATACTATGATTTAGCACAAATACTGTAATCAGCACATATACTGTAACAAGACAAAAATTCCTCCACTTAGTAGTAATACTATAACATAACACAAATGTTATGATTTGGCACAAAAACCATAATTTGGCAAAATACTATGATTTAGCAGAAATACTATGATTGAGCAGAAGTACTAAGATGTAGTAAAAGTACTTTGATTTAACAGAAATACAATTATGGAGGAGTAATACTTTAAAATGGGAGAAATATTGATACACACACACACACAGAGCCTAAAGGGAAGAGTATTTGTGCCATGGAGTGTTAACAAGAATCTGAGGTCCATATTAGAAAAGCTGGTAAAATCATAAAAGTTTACAGAATACTGTAAAAGGCTTTCTCTCTCTGTGTGTGTGTGGGCACACACACCACACACACACACACACACACACACACACACAGGGAGAGAAAATCAAGTTTCTAGGTCAGTCAAGCAGCCTGGGAGCTGCTAAATTTGAATCCACCAATCAGAGAGGCTGTGTACTTTTCCCCGCCAAAACAGGTGCACACACGCAGCACAGAGACAGGATTTTTGTAGTCTATTTCTCATAGTGAGGACTCCCCTGAAACAAATGACCATAATTTCCTAACCGTAGGGGCTAGAATGGTCATTCTTACACCGTTTTGTTCAGAAGAGATGGAGGAATCTTCAACTGTTGACAATTTATCATTAAAATATGGATTTTTAGAGATATATGACATGGATGACTTGTTGGATTAGAAGCCACGAAGGCCCCAATATGCAAATTTGATTGCCTCAACCCACATATATGATTGGCTGGCTGGAAAGCAGTCCAGGCCCTGATTTGTAAATTTGAATGTCTCATCCCTAAGATATGATTGGCTGGCTGGGAAGCCGTGCAGGCCCTGATATGTAAATTTGAATGTCTCAGGCCTCACAGAGGATTGGCTGCCTGGGGACCTGGCAGTAATATATAGAAATAGTATGATTAAGCATAAATACTACATTTAGTAGAAATACTATGTTTTAGCACAAATCCTATAAAGAGCAGAAATACTGTACTATGATTTGGTAGAAAAACTATAATTAATCAGAAATACTATATTTGGCAGAAATACTATATTTTGCACAAATCTTATAAAATAGCAGAAATAGTATGATTTAGCACAATAGTAATAACTTAAACAGAAAAATTGGAAAAGCAAAATGGACAGCTGAAAAATGCTGAAAATTCTGAGGGTCCCTCAAATATACTTGTTAAATGAAAAAAATCAGCAAAAAATATATAACAGCCACACAATCACAAATATGTACACATAAGGAAACACACATGCACAGAGAGACACACACAAGATCCAATTCAGTCAACCAGTCTAAATATATTGAATTTAAATCTTACAATGAGATCATCCCATTAAAAGGCTTTCTCTCTCTCTCTCTCTCTCTCTCTGTCACACACACACACACACACACACACACACACACACACACAGGGAGAGAGAGAAGTAAGTTTCTAGCTCAGTCAAGCAGCCTGGGAGCTGCTGAATTTGAATCCACCAATCAGAGAGGCTGTGTACTTTTTCCCGCCAAAACAGGTGCACGCAGCACAGAGACACAGGATTTTTGCAGTCTATTTCTCATAGTGACAACCCCTCAAACAAATGACCATAATTTCCTAACCGTAGGGGCTAGAACGGTCATTCTTACACCGTTTTGTTCAGAAGAGATGGGGAATATTAAAGTGTTGACAACCTATCATTAAAATATGAATTATTAAAGATATTTGACTTCTAATGCACCATAACTGAGTAGAGGCAAAGCGAAAAACTGCCTTGACTTGCCCTCAAACAACGCTTTCTAACTCAAAATCTATTTGGAGTATCGATATCATTCTTTCACCGTAAGAGACAGCAGGCTTTGGTGAACAGTCATGGAAATTTTCAGGTCTCTGTGGAAATCCATAAAAAGATATGACGAGAGAAAAAGTGCCTCATTTCCAGAGTTTGAAATCTGAAGAAATCTGAGCGAGGGACGAATTTCCTACCCTCAAACAAACCCAATTCATGGCCAAATGGTAATAGGTGAGAAAGAATTTCTTGAATTGTGAGCGTCAGGAGTGTCTGAAGATATATTGGCACAAGCCTCATGTCTTAACTTCGCTGCGTTCAGGAGATATGAAGATTTGAAAATGCCTCTCATTAGAGAAATCCAGCGGTGATTTTGAACAAGCTCTCCATTGACTTTCTATGCAGTTTCCAGACTTTGTGTTGGTCTGAGGAGATTTGCCAAAATTCTATTATACAGAAATACTGTAATCAGCACATATACTGTAACATGACAGAAATTCCTCCACTTAGTAGTAATACTATAACATAACAGAAATATTATGATTTGGCACAAAAACCATGATTTGGCAAAATACTATGATTGAGCAGAAGTACTAAGATGTAGTAAAAGTACTTTGATTTAACAGAAATACAATTATAGAGGAGTAATACTTTAAAATGGGAGAAATATTGATACACACACACACATACACAGAGCCTAAAGGGAAGAGTATTTGTGCCATGGAGTGTTAACAAGAATCTGAGGTCAATATTAGAAAAGCTGCTAAAATCATAAAAGTTTGCAGAATTGTAGTAAATGATCAATATGAATTAGTGGTCTGTGACAGTGTAGTAAATTGTAGGTAAAAAAAACATGTGTTGACCAAGGTGGAATTGAACCCACGACCTTTGGGTTGCAGACCTGTGTCATTACAAACTGTGCCACTGGGAAAGAGAGCGAGCACCTGGAAAACAGGGTGATGAACAGTCAGATTTAGATCGCGGTGAGAGGCAAAGAGCGCGCCGTTTTGGAGTTACAAAACGTCATGTAACTCAAAAACTAGGTGGACTAGAAGCATAATTCTTATACTGGGTGAATCAGCGGACTTTGGTGTACTTTGACTGTGATTTGCATTGCTCTTTGTACATCTGTCGCTGAGATATGACGAGAGAAGAAAGGGCAGACCTCAGATATGATTGGCTGGCTGGGAAGCCGTGCAGGCCCTGATACTTAAAATTTTGAATCTCTCAGTCCTCACAGAGGACCTGGCAAAAATATAGAAATAGTATGATTAAGCATAAATACTACATTTAGCAGAAATACTGTATTAAGCACAAATCCTATAAAAAGCAAAAATACTATATTAAGCAATATAAATATCCTATAAAAATCCTATGAAAAGCAAAAATACTGTACTATGATTTGGTAGAAAAACTATAATTAATCAGAAATACTATATTTGGCAGAAATACTATGTTTAGCACAAATCTTATAAAATAGCAGAAATAGTATGATTCAGCACAATAGTAATAACTTAAACCAAAACATTGGAAAAGCAAAATGAACAGCTGAAAAAATGCTGAACATGCTAAGGGTCCCTCAAATGTAATTGTGAAATGAAAAAAAATCAGCAAAAAGTATAACAGTCACACAATCACAAATATGGACACATATGGAAACACACATGCACAGAGAGACACACACAGGATCAAATTCAGTCAACCAGTTTAAATATATTGAATTTAAATCATACAATAAGATGCTTCCATAAAAGGCTCTCTAAGCCTCCCTCTCTCTCTCTCTCTCTCTGTCACACACACACACACACACACACACACACACACACAAGATCCAATTCAGTCAACCAGTCTAAATATATTGAATTTGAATCTTACAATGAGATCATCCCATAAAAAGGCTTTCTCTCTCTCTCTCTCTCTCTCTCTCTCTCTCTCTCTCTCTCTCACACACACACACACACACACACACACACAGATCCAATTCAGTCAACCAGTCTAAATATATTGAATTTGAATCTTACAATGAGATCATCCCATAAAAAGGCTTTCTCTCTCTCTCTCTCTCTCTCTCTCTCTCTCTCTCTCTCTCTCTCACACACACACACACACACACACACACACACACACAGATCCAATTCAGTCAGCCAGTCTAAATATATTGAATTTAAATCTTACAATGAGATCATCCCATAAAAGGCTTTCTCTCTCTCTCTCTCTCTCTCTCTCTCTCTCTCTCTCTCTCTCACACACACACACACACACACACACACACACACACACACACACACACACAAGATCCAATTCAGTCAACCAGTCTAAATATATTGAATTTGAATCTTACAATGAGATCATCACATAAAAAGGCTTTCTCTCTCTCTCTCTCTCTCTCTCTCTCTCTCTCTCTCTCTCTCTCCCTCCCTCTCTCTCTCTGTCACACACACACACACACACACAAGATCCAATTCAGTCAACCAGTCTAAATATATTGAATTTGAATCTTACAATGACATCATCCCATGAAAAGGCTTTCTCTCTCTCTCTTCTCTCTCTCTCTCTCTCTGTCACACACACACACACACACACACACACACACACAAGATCCAATTCAGTCAACCAGTCTAAATATATTGAATTTGAATCTTACAATGAGATCATCCCATAAAAAGCCTTTCTCTCTCTCTCTCTCTCTCTCTCACACACACACACACACACACACACACACACACACAAGAATCAATTCAGTCAACCAGTCTAAATATATTGAATTTGAATCTTACAATGAGATCATCCCATAAAAAGGCTTTCTCTGTCTCTCTCCCTCCCTCTCTCTCTCTGTCTCACACACACACACACACACACACACACACACACAAGATCCAATTCAGTCAACCAGTCTAAATATATTGAATTTGAATCTTACAATGAGATCATCACATAAAAAGGCTTTCTCTCTCTCTCTCTCTCTCTCTCTCTCTCTCTCTCTCTCTCTCTCTCTCTCTCTCACACACACACACACACACACACACACACACAAGAATCAATTCAGTCAACCAGTCTAAATATATTGAATTTGAATCTTACAATGAGATCATCCCATAAAAGGCTTTCTCTCTCTCTCTCTCTCTCTCTCTCTCTCTCTCTCTCTCTCACACACACACACACACACACACACACACACACACACACACACAGGAGAGAAGTAAGTTTCTAGCTCAGTCAAGCAGCCTGGGAGCTGCTGAATTTGAATCCACCAATCAGAGAGGCTGTATACTTTTTCCCGCCAAAACAGGTGCAGCCGTTTTTACACACACAGAGCACAGAGACAGGATTTCTGCAGTGAATTTCTCATAGTGAGGATTCCTCTCAAACAAATGGCCATAATTTCCTAACCGTAGGGGCTAGAACGGTCATTCTTACACCGTTTTGTTCAGAAGAGATCAGGGAATCTTAAAGTGTTGACAATTTATCATTAAAATATGAATTATTAAAGATATTTGACTTCTAATGCACCATAACTGAGTAGAGCAAAGCAAAACTGCCTTGACTTGCCCTCAAACAACGCTTTCTAACTCTAAATCTATTTGGAGTATCAATATAATTTTTCACCGTAAGAGACAGCAGGCTTTGGTGAACAATCTTGGAAATTTTCAGGTCTCTGTTGATATCCATTAAAAGATATGACGAGAGAAAAAGTGGATCATTTCAGAGTTTGAAATCTGAAGAAATCTGAGCGAAGGACGAATTTCCTACCCTCAAACAAGTCTAACTCATTTCAGAACGGTAATAGGTGAGAAAGAAATTCTTGAATTGTGAGTGTCAGGAGTGTCTGAAGATATACTGGGACAAGCCTCATGTTTTAACTTCGCTTCGTTAAGGAGATATGACGATTCGAATATGCCTCTCATTACAGAAATCAAGCTGTGATTTTGAACAAGCTCTCCATTGACTTTCTATGGGGATTTTTGAGACTTTGTGTTGGTCTGAGGAGATTTGCCAAAATTCTATAAATCTCACAACAATGATGGTGACATTTTCTGAAAGCCAGCAAAAATACCTACGTTTTGATGTATAATTTGTGGAAGTTGAGTGAAAATTGAGCAAGTAGCAAGAGTTGTTCGGACATGAAGAGAGACTGCAAAACCTTCAGTGGCACACTGGAAGCCAAGTGCATAGCAACCATAACAACGCATGTATTTTGTGAAAATCACAATTTTGCAACTCAAAACTTTAAGAGGCATAAAAGTAAAACGGTAAAAGATTTGAAAAAGCTGATTTATTCCTGAACAGCCCAATAATTTGAGAACATTTTAAAGTTTGAATGGTTGTTCTACGTGAAAGTAGGAAAAAGTAGTTAAGTTTCAAAAACAAGTAAGTTTTAGCAGAATTGCAGAAGTTTCCCATTCATTTCAATGGGACAAATTAAAGGAAAAAGCTTAATATTTTAAAAAGTATAATAGTATAAAATACCAAAAGATATAGCCGGAAAGGGAAAAATTAGCAGAATAGTTTAAAATTTGAACGGTGAAAATCGGCTGAAAATTGTGGAAGTAGATCCACGGCGAAAAACGTACGGAAACACCCGGAATAATAATAAAGATAAAGAATAAAGAGAAACAGGAACTCAATAGTGTGGATGCTTAAAGCATCCACACAATAAAGAATAAAGAGAAACAGGAACTCAATAGTGTGGATGCTTAAAGCATCCACACAACTAGAAAAATTTGCATTTCCTGCGAAAATGCAATGTGGATGCTGGAACGCTGAAGCTGTCAGCTGAAACTAGCTGAAAAAGCTGAAAAGTTGCAGAAATTGTAAAACTTCATGAAGCAAAGGAACGTTGCTAAAAATGTAGTAACTTAGCAGAACTGCAATATCTTAGAGGAAACATAATACTTGGCATAAATACAATAGCATAGCAGAACTTAGCAGAAATATTGTAACTTACCAGAAACACGATAACTTCCCAAAAATACAAGAATTTCGGAGAAATAGTATAAGATAACAGAAAGAATATATTTAGCCAAACATTCTTAAACATTACAGAAATACTACTCTATAGCAGAAATGATATATTTAGAAAGAAAAATATAATATAGTAGAAATACTATGATTTAGCAGAAATCCTACAATATAGCTCAATAACAATGATTTAGAACAGATACTATGATTGAGCAGAATAGTAATAACTTAAGTGAAAATATTGGAAAGGTAAAATGACAAGCTGAATAAAAAGGAACATGGTTAAGTTTGCTCAAAACTAATTTTTGTTCACCTGTGAAAAAATAAAATAAAAATACATTTAGAAATACAAATAAGAACAGCCAACAGATACACACAAAATTAAATATGGATACACAAATCACCAAATACACACAAAATCAAATATGGATACACAAATGTACAGAGAGAGACACACACACAGGGTCTATGCCAGTCAACCAGTCTGAATATATTATATTTTTATCCAACAATGAGATGCTGCCCTAAAAGGGCTTTGTGTGTCTTTCTCTCTCTCTCTCTCTCTCTCTCTCTCTCTCACACACACACACACACACACACACCCACACACACACACACACACACAAACACTCACACACACACTCAGGCTCACACACACACGCGCGCACACACACACACATAGCATCAGCAAGTGAACAGGGGCTGTTAACAGCATGTTTCTAGGTCAGTCAAACAGCTGTGAGATTCTCAATTTGAATCCACCAATCAGAGGGGCTGTGTGCTTTTTCCTGCCAAAACTGGTGCACCAAGTGCAGGCTTTTACAGCACAGAGAGACAGGATTTTTGCAGTCTATTTCTCATAGTGAGGACTCCTCAAACAAACAGCCATAAATTCCTAACCGTAGGGGCTAAAACGGTCATTCTTAGACCGTTGTGTTCAGAAGACATGGGAGAATCGTGAAATGTTGACCATTTAAAATAAAATATGACATATCATAGATATATGACATAGATGATTGGTTGTCTTAGAAGCCATGATTGCCCCAATATGCAAATTTGAATGTGCAAGCCCTCGGATATGATTGGTTGTCTTAGAAGCCATATAAAAAGCAGTAAAACTGTACTATGATTTGGTAGAAAAACTATAATTAATCAAAAATACTATATTCGGCAGAAATACTATTTTGTAGCAGAAACACTATATTTAGCACAAATCTGATGAAATAGAAGAAATAGTATGATTTAGCAGAAATGCTGTATTTAGCACAAATACTGAAAAGCAGCAGAAATGCTATGACTTAGCACAATAGTAATAACCTAAATAGAAAAATTGGAAAAGCAAAATGGACAGCTGAAAAAATCCTGAACATGCTAAGGGTCCCTCAAATGTAATTGTTAGATGAAAAAAAAACCGGCAAAAAAAAGTATAACAGTCACACAACCACAAATATGTACACATATGGTAACACACATGCACAGACAGACACACACAGGATCAAATTCAGTCAACCAGTCTAAATATATTGAATTTAAATCACACACACACACACACACACACACACACACACACACACACACAAGATCCAATTCAGTCAACCAGTCTAAATACATTGAATTTAAATCTTACAATGAGATCATCCCATAAAAAGGCTCTCTCTCTCTCTCTCTCTCTCTCTCTCTCTGTCTCTCACACAAACACACACACACACACAAGATCCAATTCAGTCAACCAGTCTAAATATATTGAATTTAAATCTTACAATGAGATCATCCCATAAAAACCCTTTCTCTCTCTCTCTCTCTCTCTCTCTCTCTCACACACACACACACACACACACACACACACACACACACACACACACAAAGATCCAATTCAGTCAACCAGTCTAAATATATTGAATTTAAATCTTACAATGAGATCATCCCATAAAAGCCTTTCTCTCTCTCTCTCTCTCTCTGTCACACACACACACACACACACACACACACACACACACACACACACACAAGATCCAATTCAGTCAACCAGTCTAAATATATTGAATTTAAATCTTACAATGAGATCATCCCATAAAAGCCTTTCTCTCTCTCTCTCTCTGTCACACACACACACACACACACACACACACACACACACACACACACACAAGATCCAATTCAGTCAACCAGTGAAAATATATTGAATTTGAATCTTACAATGAGATCATCCATAAAAGGCTCTCTCTCTCTCTCTCTCTCTCTCTGTCACACACACACACACACACACACAAGATCCAATTCAGTCAACCAGTGAAAATATATTGAATTTAAATCTTACAATGAGATCATCCCATAAAAAGCCTTTCTCTCTCTCTCTCTCTCTGTCACACACACACACACACACACACACACACACACACACACACACACACAGATCCAATTCAGTCAACCAGTGAAAATATATTGAATTTGAATCTTACAATGAGATCATCCATAAAAGGCTCTCTCTCTCTCTCTCTCTCTCTCTGTCACACACACACACACACACACACACAGACACACGCACACACACAGACAGACACACGCGCACACACACACACACACACACACACACACACACACAGGGAGAGAAAATCAAGTTTCTAGCTCAGTCAAGCAGCCTGGGAGCTGCTCAATTTGAATCCACCAATCAGAGAGCCTGTGCCCTTTTTCCCGCCAAAACAGGTGCACGCAGCACAGAGAGACACAGGATTTTGCAGTCTATTTCTCATAATGACTCCCCTCAAACAAATGACCATAATTTCCTAACCGTGGGGGCTAGAACGGTCATTCTTACACCGTTTTGTTCAGAAGAGATGGGGAATCTTAAAAGTGTTGACAATTTATCATTCAAATATGAATTATTAAAGATATTTGACTTCTAATGCACCATAACTGAGTAGAGCAAAGCAAAAACTGCCTTGACTTGCCCTCAAACAACGCTTTCTAACTCTAAATCTATTTGGAGTATCAATATCATTCTTTCACCGTAAGAGACAGCAGGCTTTGGTGAACAATCATGGAAATTTTCAGGTCTCTGTGGAAATCCATTAAAAGATATGACGAGAGAAAAAGTGGTTCATTTCCAGAGTTTGAAATCTGAAGAAATCTGAGCGAAGGACGAATTTCCTACCCTCAAACAAGTCTAACTCATTTCAGAACGGTAATAGGTGAGAAAGAAATTCTTGAATTGTGAGCGTCAGGAGTGTCTGAAGATATACTGGGACAAGCCTCATGTTTTAAATTCGCTTTGTTAAGGAGATATGACGATTCGAATATGCCTCATTGCAGAAATCAAGCGGTGATTTTGAACAAACTCTCCATTGACTTTCTATGGAGAGTTTTCAGACTTTGTGTTGGTCTGAGGAGATTTGCCAAAATTCTATAAATCCCACAACAATGATAGTGACATTTTCGGAAAGCCAGCAAAATACCTACGTTTTGATGTATAATTTGTGGAAGTTGGTGAAAATTGAGCAAGTAGCAAGAAGTTGTTCGGACGTGAAGAAGACTGCAAAACCTTCAGTGGCACACTGGAAGCCAAGTGCATAGCAACCATAACAACGCATGTATTTTGTGAAAAATCACAATTTTGCAACTGAAAACTTTAAGAGGCATAAAAGTAAAATGGTAAAAGATTTGAAAAAGCTGATTTATTCCTGAATAGCCCAATAATTTGTGAACATTTTAAAGTTTGAATGGTTGTTCTCATTGAAAATATGACAAAGT
>NC_052955.1:30542602-30565102 GCF_013358895.1 Oreochromis aureus | reverse complement strand
AAATCATTCAGGAGGTAACTGATTGATTTCAATGTTTCATTTATTACCACTCTTTTATTATCATGCATTTAGAACGTATTATTATGTGTGCCTATGGAAAGAGGCACACATATTACTATTCGTCGGATTTATTATTATTATTATGTGTGCCTATGCCAAGAGGCACACATATTACTATTCGTCGGATTTATTATTCTTATTATGTGTGCCTATGGAAAGAGGCACACATATTACTATTCGTCGGATTTATTGTGTGGATGCTGGAGGCATCCACACTATTGAGTTCCTGTTTCTCTTTATTCTTTATTGTGTGGATGCTTTAAGCATCCACACTATTGAGTTCCTGTTTCTCTTTATTCTTTATACTTTATTGTGTGGATGCTTTAAGCATCCACACTATTGAGTTCCTGTTTCTCTTTATTCTTTATACTTTATTATTGTGTGGATGCTTTAAGCATCCACACTATTGAGTTCCTGTTTCTCTTTATTCTTTATACTTTATTGTGTGGATGCTTTAAGCATCCACACTATTGAGTTCCTGTTTCTCTTTATTCTTTATTATTGTGTGGATGCTGGAGGCATCCACACTATTGAGTTCCTGTTTCTCTTTATTCTTTATTATTATTATTATTCTTAGGACTTCCGTACACTTTTCGCCGTGGATCTACTTCCACAATTTTCAGCCGATTTTCACCGTTCAAATTTTAAACTATTCTGCTATTTCTGCTAATGATGGCTATATCTTTTGGTATTTTATACTCTTATACTTTTTAAAATATTACGTTTTTTTCCTTTAATTTGTCCCATTGAAATGAATGGGAAACTTCCATAATTCTGCTAAAACTTGCTTGTTTTTGAAACTTAACTACTTTTTCCTACTTTCACGTAGAACAACCATTCAAACTTTAAAATGTTCTCAAATTATTGGGCTATTCAGGAATAAATCAGCTTTTTCAAATCTTTTACCGTTTTACTTTTATGCCTCTTAAAGTTTTGAGTTGCAAAATTGTGATTTTTCACAAAATACATGCGTTGTTATGGTTGCTATGCACTTGGCTTCCAGTGTGCCACTGAAGGTTTTGCAGTCTTCTCTTCATGTCCGAACAACTTCTTGCTACTTGCTCAATTTTCACTCAACTTCCACAAATTATACATCAAAACGTAGGTATTTTTGCTGGCTTTCAGAAAATGTCACTATCATGGTTGTGGGATTTATAGAATTTTGTCAAATCTTCTCAGACCAACACAAAGTCTCAAAATCCCCATAGAAAGTCAATGGAGAGCTTGTTCAAAATCACAGCTTGATTTCTGTAATGAGAGGCATATTCGAATCGTCATATCTCCTTAACGAAGCAAAGTTAAGACATAAGGCTTGTCCCAGTATATCTTCAGACACTCCTGACGCTCACAATTCAAGAATTTCTTTCTCACCTATTACCGTTCTGAAATGAGTTAGACTTGTTTGAGGGTAGGAAATTCATCGTTCGCTCAGATTTCTTCAGATTTCAAACTCTGGAAATGAACCACTTTTTCTCTCGTCATATCTTTTTAATGGATATCAACAGAGACCTGAAAATTTCCATGACTGTTCACCAAAGCCTGCTGTCTCTTACAGTGAAAGAATGATATTGATACTCCAAATAGATTTAGAGTTAGAAAGCGTTGTTTGAGGGCAGGTCAAGGCAGTTTTTGCTTCGCCTCTACTCAGTTATGGTGCATTACAAGTCAAATATCTTTAAAATCCATATTTTAATGATAAATTGTCAACACTGTAAGATTCCCTCATCTCTTCTGAACAAAACGGTGTAAGAATGACCGTTCTAGCCCCTACGGTTAGGAAATTATGGCCATTTGTTTGAGAGGAATCCTCACTATGAGAAATTCACTGCAGAAATCCTGTCTCTGTGCTCTGTGTGTGTAAAACGGCTGCACCTGTTTTGGCGGGAAAAAGTGCACAGGCTCTCTGATTGGTGGATTCAAATTTAGCAGCTCCCAGGCTGCTTGACTGACCTAGAAACTTGATTTTCTCTCCTGTGTATGTGTGTGTGTGTGTGTGTGTGTGTGTGTGTGTGTGTGTGTGTGTGTGTGTGTGAGAGAGAGAGAGAGAGAGAGGCGAGAGAGTTTTTATGGGAGCATCTTATTGTATGATTTAAATTCAATATATTTAGACTGGTTGACTGAATTTGATCCTGTGTGTGTCTCTCTGTGCTTTTGGGACTTTTGCAGCTGTCCATTTTGCTTTTCCAATTTTTCTATTTAAGTTATTACTATTGTGCTAAGTCATAGCATTTGTGCTGCTTTTCAGTATTTGTGCTAAATACAGCATTTCTGCTAAATCATACTATTTCTGCTATTTTATAAGACTTGTGCTAAATACAGCATTTGTGCTAAATCATACTATTTCTGCTATTTTTAGGATTTGTACTTAATATAATATTTCTGCTTAATTATAGTATTTCTGCCATTTTATAGTATTTGTGCTAAAACATAGTATTTCTACTAAATGCAGTATTTCTGGGTAATCATTGTATTTCTATATATTTCTGCCAGGTCCCCAGGGAGTCAGTCCTAATATTCAAATTTACATATCAGGACCTGGACGGCTTCCCAGCCAGCCAATCATATCTCAGTCCTGGCACATTCAAATTTGCATATTGGGACCTTCATGGCTTCTCAGCCAGCCAATCATATCTGAGTCCTGGCACATTTAAATTTGCATATTGGGGCATTCATGGCTTCCCAGCCAGCCAATCATATCTGAGTCCTGGCACATTCAAATTTGCATATTGTTGCCTTCATGGCTTCCCAGCCAGCCAATCATATCTGAGTCCTGGCACATTCAAATTTGCATATTGGGACCTTCATGGCTTCTCAGCCAGCCAATCATATCTGAGTCCTGGCACATTCAAATTTGCATATTGTTGCCTTCATGGCTTCTCAGCCAGCCAATCATATCTGAGTCCTGGCACATTCAAATTTGCATATTGGGACCTTCATGGCTTCCCAGCCAGCCAATCATATCTGAGTCCTGGCACATTCAGATTTGCATATTGGGACCTTCATGGCTTCTAAGCCAACCAATTCTCTATGTCATATATCTCTAATATTTCATATTTTTATTTTCAGTGGTCAGCATTTCAAGATTCTCCCATGTCTTCTGAATAAAATGGTCTAAGAATGACTGTTTTAGCCCCTACGGTTAGAAATTCATGGCTGTTTGTTTGAGGGAATTCTCACTATGAGAAATAGACTGCAAAAATCCTGTCTCTCTCTGTGCTGCATGTGTAAAAGCCTGCACTTGGTGCACCAGTTTTGGCGGGAAAAAGCACACAGCCCCTCTGATTGGTGGATTCAAATTTAGCAGCTCCCAGGCTTGCAAGACTGACCTAGAAACATGCTGTTAACAGCCCCTGTTCACTTTCTGCTGCTGCTGCTGCTGCTGTGTGTGTGTGTGTGTGTGTGTGTGTGTGTGTGTGTGTGTGTGTGTGTGTGTGTGTGTGTGTGTGTGTGTGTGTGTGTGTGAGAGAGAGAGAGAGACAGAGAAAGGCTTTTTATGGGATGATCTCATTGTAAGATTTAAATTCAATATATTTAGACTGGTTGACTGAATTGGATCTTGTGTGTGTGTGTGTGTGTGTGTGTGACAGAGAGAGAGAGAGAGAGAGAGAGAGAGAGAGAGAGAGAGCCTTTTTATGGGATGATCTCATTGTAAGATTCAAAATCAATATATTTAGACTGGTTGACTGAATTGGATCTTGTGTGTGTGTGTGTGTGTGTGTGTGTGTGTGAGACAGAGAGAGAGAGAGAGAGAGAGAGAAAGCCTCTTTATGGGATGATCTCATTGTAAGATTCAAATTCAATATATTTAGACTGGATGACTGAATTGGATCTTGTGTGTGTGTGTGTGTGTGTGTGTGTGTGTGTGTGTGTGTGTGTGTGTGAGAGAGAGAGAGAGAGAGAGACAGAGACAGAGAAAGGCTTTTTATGGGATGATCTCATTGTAAGATTTAAATTCAATATATTTAGACTGGTTGACTGAATTGGATCTTGTGTGTGTGTATGTGTGTGACAGAGAGAGAGAGAGAGAGAGAGAGAGAGAGAAAGCCTTTTTATGGGATGATCTCATTGTAAGATTCAAATTCAATATATTTAGACTGGTTGACTGAATTGGATCTTGTGTGTGTGTCTCTGTGTGTGTGTGTGTGTGTGTGTGTGAGACAGAGAGAGGGAGAGAGAGAGAGAGAGAGCCTTTTATGGGATGATCTCATTGTAAGATTTAAATTCAATATATTTAGACTGGTTGACTGAATTGGATCTTGTGTGTGTGTGTGTGTGTGTGTGTGTGTGTGTGTGTGTGTGTGTGATTTAAATTCAATATATTTAGACTGGTTGACTGAATTTGATCCTTTGTGTGTCTGTCTGTGCATGTGTGTTAACATATGTGTACATATTTGTGGTTGTGTGACTGTTACACTTTTTTTGCTGAGTTTTTTTTTTTCATTTAACAAGTACATTTGAAGGACCCTTAGCATGTTCAGCATTTTTTCAGCTGTCCATTTTGCTTTTCCAATTTTTCTGTTTAAGTTGTTACTATTGTGCTGATTCATACTATTTCTGCTATTTTATAAGATTTGTGCTAAATATAGTATTTCTGCCCAATATAGTATTTCTGATTAATTATAGTTTTTCTACCAAATCATATTACAGTATTTCTGCTTTTTATACCATTTGTGCTTAATATAGTACTTCTGCTTTTTATAGGATTTGTGCTTAATACAGTATTTCTGCTAAATGTAGTATTTATGCTTAATCACACTATTACTATATATTTCTGCCAGCTTCCTAGCCAGCCAATCATATCTGAGGTCTGCCGTTTCTTCTCTCGTCATATCTCAGCGACGGATGTACAAAGAGCAATGAAAATCGCAGTCAAAGTACACCAAAGTCCGCTGATTCACCCAGTACAAGAATTATGCTTCTAGTCCACCTAGTTTTTGAGTTACACGACATTTTGTAACTCCAAAAAACGGCGCTCTTTGCCTCACACCGCGATCTAATTCTGACTGCTCATCACCCTGTTTCCCAAAAGCTCACTGTCTTTCCCAGTGGCGCAGCTGGTAATGACAAAGGTCTGCAACACAGAGGTTGCAGGTTCAACTCCACCTTGGACAACATGTTTTTTGCCCTACAAATTAATACACTATCACAGACAAGTAATTCATATTCATCATTTATTACAATTCTCAAAACTTTTTACCAGCTTTTCTAATATGGACCTCACATTCTTCTTAACACTCCATGGCACAAATACTCTTCCCTTTAGGCTCTGTGAATGTGTGTGTGTATCAATATTTCTCCCATTTTAAAGTATTACTCCTCCATAATTGATTTCTCTTAAATCAAAGTACTTTTACTACATCTTAGTACTTCTGCTCAATCATAGTATTTCTGCTAAATCATAGTAATTTTGCCAAATCATGGTTTTGTGCCAAATCATCAGAATCGTGTTTATTGGCCAAGTATATGTGCAGACAAATACAAGGAATTTGGTTCCGGTAGATGGTGGCTCTCGAGCACAGCAATGTAAATCTCACACACACACACACACACACACACACGCACCCACACACACACGTATCTATATATACATTGCACATGCATACACATACATACACAAAGCTGTGTAAACCAACTATAAATAACTAATCTAAACGTATATACATAAAAGACAGAAATGAAATGAGGTGGAATGAATACTGCAGAATGTACATAAGGTGCAGTTGCAGTCTGGCAGTGGGAGCAGTGTGACAGTTCAACTGTTTAGAAGGGAGATGGCGAGGGGAAAGAAACTGTTCCTGTGTCGGGTGGTCCTGGTCTGCAGGCTTCTGTACCGTCTGCCAGAGGGCAGCAGATCAAAAAGTCTGTGTCCAGGGTGTGAGGGGTCTGTGATGATTTTCCTGCCCGTTTCCTGGTTCTTGAGAGGTACAGATCCTGGATGGAGGGCAGGGGGCGCCGATGATCCTTTCTGCTGCCCGTACAGTCTGCTGCAGTCTGCACCTGTCCTGTTTAGTGGCTGCACCATACCGGACTGTGATGGAGGAGCACAGGACAGACTCAATGACTGCAGTGTAGAACTGGATCAGCAGCTCCTGTGGAAGACTGTACTTCCCCAGTTGTCTCAGGAAGTACATCCTCTGCTGGGTCTTTTGAGGATGGAGTTGATGTTGGTCTCCCAATTCAGGTCCTGGGAGATGGTGGTACCCAGCAACTTGAAGATCTCCACAGTCGACACAGGGCTGTCTGATATGATGAGGGGGGGGCAGAGTTGAGGATGTCTCCTGAAGTCCACTGTCATCTCTACAGTTTTAAGAGTGTTCAGCTCCAGATTGTGCTGACTGCACCAGAGTACCAGCCGCTCAACTCATCATAACATTTGTGTTATGTTATAGTATTACTACTAAGTGGAGGAATTTCTGTCATGTTACAGTATATGTACTGATTACAGTATTTCTGCCAAATATAGTATTTCTGATTAATTATAGTTTTTCTACCAAATCACAGTACAGTATTTTTGCTTTTTATAGGATTTTTATAGGATATTTATATTGCTTAATATAGTATTTTTGCTTTTTATACGATTTGTGCTTTATACAGTATTTCTGCTAAATATAGTATTTATGCTTAATCATACTATTTCTATATATTTTGCCAGGTCCTCTGTGAAGACTGAGACATTCAAATGTACATATCAGGGCCTCTGTGGCTTCCAAGCCGGCCAATCATATCTGAGGTCTGCCGTTTCTTCTCTCGTTATATCTCAGCGACGGATGTACAAAGAGCAATGAAAATCGCAGTCAAAGTACACCAAAGTCCGCTGATTCACCCAGTACAAGAATTATGCTTCTAGTCCACCTAGTTTTTGAGTTACACGACGTTTTGTAACTCCAAAAACGGCGCTCTTTGCCTCTCACTGCGATCTAATTCTGACTGCTCATCACCCTGTTTTCCAGGTGCTCACTCTCTTTCCCAGTGGCACAGTTTGTAATGACACAGGTCTGCAGCCCAAAGGTCGTGGGTTCAATTCCACCTTGGTCAACATGTTTTTTTTACCTACAATTTACTACACTATCACAGACCACTAATTCATATTGATCATTTATTACAATTCTGCAAACTTTTATGATTTTAGCAGCTTTTGTAATATGGACCTCAGATTCTTCTTAACACTCTATGGCACAAATACTGTTCCCTTTAGGCTCTGTGTGTGTGTGTGTGTATCAATATTTCTCCCATTTTAAAGTATTACTCCTCCATAATTGTATTTCTCTTAAATCAAAGTACTTTTACTACATCTTAGTACTTCTGCTCAATCATAGTATTTCTGCTAAATCATAGTATTTTGCCAAATTATGGTTTTGTGCCAAATCATAACATTTGTTTTATGTTATAGTATTACTACTAAGTCGAGGAATTTCTGTCATGTTACACTATATGTGCTGATTACAGTATTTCTGCTAAATCATAGTATTTCTACTATATTATATATTTTTCTTTCTAAATATAGCATTTCTGCTATATAATTGTATTACTGCTATGTTATAATATTTGTGCTAAACCAGAGTATTTCTGCTGAAACATAGTATTTCTGTCAAATTACAGTATTTGTGCTAAAACATAGTATTTTAAAAAAATTTCAATATTAATAGTAAATTACAGTGTCTGTGGTAAATCGCAGCATTTCTGCTATGTTGTACTGTTTTTCTAAATCATAGTATTTCTGTAATGTTTAAAAATGTTTGGCTAAATATATTCTTTTTGTTATCTTATACTATTTCTCCTAAATTCTTGTATTTTTGAGAAGTTATCGTGTTTCTGGTAAGTTACAATATTTCTACTAAGTTCTGCTATGCTACTGTATTTCTGCCAAGTATTATGTTTCCTCTAAGATATTGCAGTTCTGCTAAGTTACTACATTTTAGCAAAGTTCCTTTGCTTCTGCAAAGTTTTTACAATTTCTGCAACTTTTCAGCTTTTTCAGCTAGTTTCAGCAGACAGCTCCAGCTTTAAAGCATCCACACTGCATTTTCGCAGGAAATGCAAATTTTTCTAGTTATTATTATTATTCTTCAAGTTGCTTCCGTGACGTTTTTCATTGTGGATCTACTTCCACAATTTTCAGCCGATTTTCACCGTTCAAATTTTAAACTATTCTGCTATTTCTGCTAATGTGCGCTATATCTTTTGGTATTTTTTGCTGTTATACTTTTTAAAATATTAAGCTTTTATGCTTTTTTTGTCCCATTGAAATGAATGGAAAACTTCCAAAATTCTGCTAAAACTTGCTAATTTTTGAAACTTATCTACTTTTCATACTTTCACCTAGAACAGCCATTCAAACTTTAAAATGTTTTGAAATTATTGGGCTATTCAGGTATAAATCAGCTTTTTCATATCTGTTACAGTTTTCATCTTATCCCTCTTTAAGTTTTGAGTTTCATTTTGTGATTTTCACAAAATACATGCGTTGTTATGGTTGCTATGCACTTGGCTTTCAGTGTGCCACTGAAGGTTTTGCAGTCTTCTCTTCATGTCCGAACAACTTCTTGCTACTTGCTCAATTTTCACTCAACTTCCACAAATTATACATCAAAACGTAGGTATTTTTGCTGGCTTTCCGAAAATGTCACCATCATTGTTGTGAGATTTATAGAATTTTGGCAAATCTCCTCAGACCAACACAAAGTCTGGAAACTTTCCATAGAAAGTCAATGGAGAGTTTGTTCAAAATCATCGCTTGATTTCTGTAATGAGAGGCATATTTGAATCGTCATATCTCCTTAACGAAGCAAAGTTAAAACATGAGGCTTGTCCCCGTATATCTTCAGACACTCCTGACGCTCACAATTCAAGAATTTCTTTCTCACCTATTACCGTTCTGAAATGAGTTAGACTTGTTTGAGGGTAGGAAATTAGTCCTTCGCTCAGATTTCTTCAGATTTCAAACTCTGAAATGAACCACTTTTTTCTCTCGTCATATCTTTTTTTGGATTTCCACAGAGACCTGAAAATTTCCATGACTGTTCACCAAAGCCTGCTGTCTCTTACGGTGAAAGAATGATATCGATACTCCAAATAGATTTAGAGTTAGAAAGCGTTGTTTGAGGGCAAGTCAAGGCAGTTTTCGCTTGCCTCTACTCAGTTATGGTGCATTACAAGTCAAATATCTTTAATAATTCATATTTTAATGATAAATTGTCAACACTTTAAGATTCCCCATCTCTTCTGAACAAAAGCGGTGTAAGAATGACCGTTCTAGCCCCTACGGTTAGGAAATTATGGCCATTTGTTTGAGAGGAATCCTTACTATGAGAAATACACTGCAGAAATCCTGTCTTTCTCTGTGCTGTGTGTGTAAAAACGGCTGCACCTGTTTTGGCGGGAAAAAGTACACAGCCTCTCTGATTGGTGGATTCAAATTTAGCAGCTCCCAGGCTGCTTGACTGACCTAGACTGACCTCTCTCCCTGTGTGTGTGTGTGTGTGTGTGTGTGTGTGTGAGAGAGACAGAGAGAGAGAGAAAGAGAGGGCGAGAGAGAGTTTTTATGGGAGCATCTTATTGTATGGTTTAAATTCAATATATTTAGACTGGTTGACTGAATTTGATCCTGTGTGTCTCTCTGTGCTTGTGGGACTTTTTGCAGCTGTCCATTTTGCTTTTCCAATTTTTCTATTTAAGTTATTACTATTGTGCTAAGTCATAGCATTTGTGCTGCTTTTCAGTATTTGTGCTAAATACAGCATTTCTGCTAAATCATACTATTTCTGCTATTTTATAAGATTTGTGCTAAATACAGCATTTGTGCTAAATCATACTATTTCTGCTATTTTATAGGATTTGTACTTAATATAATATTTCTGCTTAATTATAGTATTTCTGCCATTTTATAGTATTTGTGCTAAAACATAGTATTTCTACTAAATGCAGTATTTCTGGGTAATCATTGTATTTCTATATATTTCTGCCAGGTCCCCAGGGAGTCAGTCCTAATATTCCAAATTTACATATCAGGACCTGACGGCTTCCCAGCCAGCCAATCATATCTGAGTCCTGGCACATTCAAATTTGCATATTGGGACCTTCATGGCTTCTCAGCCAGCCAATCATATCTGAGTCCTGGCACATTTAAATTTGCATATTGGGGCATTCATGGCTTCCCAGCCAGCCAATCATATCTGAGTCCTGGCACATTCAAATTTGCATATTGGGACCTTCATGGCTTCTCAGCCAGCCAATCATATCTGAGTCCTGGCACATTCAAATTTGCATATTGTTGACTTCATGGCTTCCCAGCCAGCCAATCATATCTGAGTCCTGGCACATTCAAATTTGCATATTGGGACCTTCATGGCTTCCCAGCCAGCCAATCATATCTGAGTCCTGGCACATTCAAATTTGCATATTGTTGACTTCATGGCTTCCCAGCCAGCCAATCATATCTGAGTCCTGGCACATTCAAATTTGCATATTGGGACCTTCATGGCTTCCCAGCCAGCCAATCATATCTGAGTCCTGGCACATTCAAATTTGCATATTGGGACCTTCATGGCTTCTCAGCCAGCCAATCATATCTGAGTCCTGGCACATTCAAATTTGCATATTGTTGACTTCATGGCTTCCCAGCCAGCCAATCATATCTGAGTCCTGGCACATTCAAATTTGCATATTGGGACCTTCATGGCTTCCCAGCCAGCCAATCATATCTGAGTCCTGGCACATTCAAATTTGCATATTGTTGACTTCATGGCTTCCCAGCCAGCCAATCATATCTGAGTCCTGGCACATTCAAATTTGCATATTGGGACCTTCATGGCTTCCCAGCCAGCCAATCATATCTGAGTCCTGGCACATTTAAATTTGCATATTGGGACCTTCGTGGCTTCTAAGCCCACCAATCATCTATGTCATATATCTCTAATATTTCATATTTTTATTTTAAATGGTCAGCATTTCAAGATTCCCCTATGTCTTCTGAATAAAATGGTCTAAGAATGACTGTTTTAGCCCCTACGGTTAGAAATTTATGGCTGTTTGTTTGAGGGGAATTCTCACTATGAGAAATAGACTGCAAAAATCCTGTCTCTCTCTGTGCTGCATGTGTAAAAGCCTGCACTTGGTGCACCAGTTTTATGGGAAAAAGCACACAGGCTCTCTGATTGGTGGATTCAAATTGAGAAGGTCACAGCTGTTTGACTGACCTAGAAACATGCTGTTAACAGCCCCTGTTCACTTTTGCTGCTGCTGCTGTGTGTGTGTGTGTGTGTGTGTGTGTGTGTGTGTGTGTGTGTGTGTGTGTGTGTGTGTGTGTGTGTGAGAGAGAGAGAGAGAGAGAGGGAGGCGAGAGAGAGTTTTATGGGAGCATCTTATTGTATGATTTTAATTCAATATATTTAGACTGGTTGACTGAATTTGGTCCTGTGTGTGTCTCTGTGCATGTGTGTTTCCATATGTGTCCATATTTGTGATTGTGTGACTGTTATACTTTTTTTTTTGCTGATTTTCTTTTCATTTAACAATTACATTTGAGGGACCCTTAGCATGTTCAGGATTTTTCAGCTGACCATTTTGCTTTTCCAATTTTTCTATAAGTTATTACTGTTGTGCTAAGTCATAGCATTTCTGCTGCTTTTCAGTATTTGTGCTAAATACAGGATTTCTGCTAAATCATACTATTTCTGCTATTTTATGAGATTTGTGCCAAATACAGCATTTCTGCTAAATCATATTATTTCTGCTATTTCATAAGATTTGTACTAAATATAGTGTTTCTGCCAAATATAGTATTTCTGCTTAATTATAGTATTTCTGCCATTTTATAGTATTTGTGCTAAAACATAGTATTTCTACTAAATGTAGTATTTATGCTTAATCATACTATTTGTATATATTTCTGCCAGGTCCCCAGGCAGCTAATCCTCTGTGAGGACTGATACATATAAAATTTACATATCAGGGCCTGCACGGCTTCCCAGCCAGCCAATCATATCTGAGGTCTGCCCTTTCTTCTCTCGTCATATCTCAGCGACAGATGTACAAAGAGCAATGCAAATCACAGTCAAAGTACACCAAAGTACGCTGATTCACCCAGTTCAAGAATTATGCTTCTAGTCCACCTAGTTTTTGAGTTACACGACGTTTTGTAACTGCAAAAACAGCGTTTTTCGCCTCTCACCGCAATCTAATTCTGACTGCTCATCACCCTGTTTTCCAGGCGCTTGCTCTCTTTCCCAGTGGCGCAGTTGGTAATGACACAGGTCTGCAACCCAAAGGTCGTGGGTTCAATTACACCTTGGGCAACATGTGTTTTTTTTCCTACAAATTAATACACTATCACAGACCACTAATTCATATTCATCATTTATTACAATTCTGAAAACTTTTATGATTTTAGCAGCTTTTCTAATATGGACCTCAGATTCTTGTTAACACTCCATGGCACAAATACTGTTCCCTTTAGGCTCTGTGTGTGTGTGTGTGTGTGTATCAATATTTCTCCCATTTTAAAGTATTACTCCTCCATAATTGTATTTCTGTTAAATCAAAGTACTTTTACTACATCTTAGTACTTCTGCTCAATCATAGTATTTCTGCTAAATCATAGTATTTCTACTATATTATATTTTTCTTTCTAAATATAGCATTTCTGCTATATAATTGTATTACTGCTATGTTATAATATTTGTGCTAAACCAGAGTATTTCTGCTGAAACATAGTATTTCTGCCAAATGATAGTATTTCTGTCAAATTACAGTATTTGTGCTAAAACATAGTATTTTTTTTAAAAATTTCAATATTAATAGTAAATTACAGTGTCTCTGGTAAATCGCAGCATTTCTGCTATGTTGTACTGTTTTCTAAATCATAGTATTTCTGTAATGTTTAAGAATGTTTGGCTAAATATATTCTTTCTGTTATCTTATACTATTTCTCCTAAATTCTTGTATTTTTGAGAAGTTATCGTGTTTCTGCTAAGTTACAATATTTCTGCTAAGTTCTGCTATGCTATTGTATTTCTGCCAAGTATTATGTTTCCTCTAAGATATTGCAGTTCTGCTAAGTTACTACATTTTAGCAAAGTTCCTTTGCTTTTTGCAAAGTTTTTACAAATTCTGCAACTTTTCAGCTTTTTCTGCTAGTTTCAGCAGACAGCTTCAGCATTACAGCATCCACACTGCATTTTCGCAGGAAATGCAAATTTTCTAGTTGTGTGGATGCTGGAGGCATCCACACTATTGAGTTCCTGTTTCTCTTTATTGTGTGGATGCTGGAGGCATCCACACTATTGAGTTCCTGTTTCTCTTTATTCTTTATTATTATTATTCTAGTTATGTTCCGTACACTTTTTGGCACTTAACTACTTTCACAATTTTCAGCCGATTTTCACCGTTCAAATTTTAAACTATTCTGCTATTTCTGCTAATGTACGCTATATCTTTTGGTATTTTTCACTCTTATACTTTTTAAAATATTACACTTTTTTCCTTTAATTTGTCCCATTGAAATGAATGGGAAACTTCCGCAATTCTGCTAAAACTTGCTTGTTTTGAAACTTAACTACTTTTTCCTACTTTCACGTAGAACAACCATTCAAACTTTAAAATGTTCTCAAATTATTGGGCTATTCAGGAATAAATCAGCTTTTTCAAATCTTTTACCGTTTTATTTTATGCCTCTTAAAGTTTTGAGTTGCAAAATTGTGATTTTTCACAAAATACATGCGTTGTTATGGTTGCTATGCACTTGGCTTCCAGTGTGCCACTGAAGGTTTCGCAGTCTTCTCTTCATGTCCGAACAACTTCTTGCTACTTGCTCAATTTTCACTCAACTTCCACAAATTATACATCAAAACGTAGGTATTTTTGCTGGCTTTCAGAAAATGTCACCATCATTGTTGTGAGATTTATAGAATTTTGGCAAATCTCCTCAGACCAACACAAAGTCTCAAAATCCCCATAGAAAGTCAATGGAGAGCTTGTTCAAAATCACAGCTTGATTTCTGTAATGAGAGGCATATTCGAATCGTCATATCTCCTTAACGAAGCGACATTAAGACATGAGGCTTGTCCCGGTATATCTTCAGACACTCCTGACGCTCACAATTCAAGAATTTCTTTTCTCACCTATTACCGTTCTGAAATGAGTTAGACTTGTTTGAGGGTAGGAAATTAGTCCCTCGCTCAGATTTCTTCAGATTTCAAACTCTGAAATGAACCACTTTTTTCTCTCGTCATATCTTTTGATGGATTTCCACAGAGACCTGAAAATTTCCATGACTGTTCACCAAAGCCTGCTGTCTCTTACGGTGAAAGAATGATATCAATACTCCAAATAGATTTAGAGTTAGAATGCGTTGTTTGAGGGCAAGCCAAGGCAGTTTTCGCTTGCCTCTACTCAGTTATGGTGCATTAGAAGTCAAATATCCTCAATAATTCATATTTTAATGATAAAGTGTCAACACTTTAAGATTCCCCATCTCTTCTGAACAAAAGCGGTGTAAGAATGACTGTTCTAGCCCCTACGGTTAGGAAATTATGGCCATTTGTTTGAGAGGAATCCTCACTATGAGAAATTCACTGCAGAAATCCTGTCTCTGTGCTCTGTGTGTGTAAAACGGCTGCACCTGTTTTGGCGGGAAAAAGTGCACAGGCTCTCTGATTGGTGGATTCAAATTCAGCAGCTCCCAGGCTGCTTGACTGAGCTAGAAACTTACTTCTCTCTGTGTGTGTGTGTGTGTGTGTGTGTGTGTGTGTGTGAGAGAGTATGCCTTTTTATGGATGATCTCATTCTAAGATTCAAATTCAATATATTTAGACTGGTTGACTGAATTGGATCTGTGTGTGTGTGTGTGTGTGTGTGTGTGTGTGTGTGTGTGTGTGTGTGTGTGTGACAGAGAGAGTATGCCTTTTTATGGGATGATCTCATTGTAAGATTCAAATTCAATATATTTAGACTGGTTGACTGAATTGGATCTTGTGTGTGTGTGTGTGTGTGTGTGTGTGTGTGTGTGTGAGAGAGAGAGAGAGAGAGAGAAAGCCTTTTTATGGGATGTTCTCATTGTAAGATTTAAATTCAATATATTTAGACTGGTTGACTGAATTGGATCTTGTGTGTGTGTGTGTGTGTGTGTGTGTGTGTGTGTGACAGAGAGAGAGAGAGAGAGAGAGAATGCCTTTTATGGGATGATCTCATTGTAAGATTCAAATTCAATATATTTAGACTGGTTGACTGAATTGGATCTTGTGTGTGTGTGTGTGTGTGTGTGTGTGTGTGTGTGTGTGACAGAGAGAGAGAGAGAGAGAGAGAAGAGTGTTTTTTATGGGATGATCTCATTGTAAGATTCAAATTCAATATATTTAGACTGGTTGACTGAATTGGATCTTGTGTGTGTGTGTGTGTGTGTGTGAGAGAGAGAGAGAGAGAGAGAGAGAGAAAGCCTTTTTATGGGATGTTCTCATTGTAAGATTTAAATTCAATATATTTAGACTGGTTGACTGAATTGGATCTTGTGTGTGTGTGTGTGTGTGTGTGTGTGTGTGTGTGACAGAGAGAGAGAGAGAGAGAGAGAGAGAGAGAGAATGCCTTTTATGGGATGATCTCATTGTAAGATTCAAATTCAATATATTTAGACTGGTTGACTGAATTGGATCTTGTGTGTGTGTGTGTGTGTGTGTGTGTGTGTGTGTGTGTGTGTGAGAGAGAGAGAGAGAGAGAGAGAGAGAGAGAGAGAGAGGGAGGAGAGAAAGCCTTTTTATGGGATGATCTCATTGTAAGATTCAAATTCAATATATTTAGACTGGTTGACTGAATTGGATCTGTGTGTTGTGTGTGTGTGTGTGTGTGTGTGTGTGTGTGTGTGTGTGTGTGTGTGTGTGTTTTAAATTCAATATTTTAGACTGGTTGACTGAATTTGATCCTGTGTGTGTCTGTCTGTGCATGTGTGTTACCATATGTGCACATATTTGTGGTTGTGTGACTGTTATACTTTTTTTTGCTTTTTTTTTTCATTTAACAATTACATTTGAGGGACCCTTAGCATGTTCAGGATTTTTTAGCTGTCCATTTTCTTTTCCAATTTTTCTATTTAGGTTATTACTATTGTGCTAAGTCATAGTTTTTCTGCTGCTTTCCAGTATTTGTGCTAAATACAGCATTTCTGCTAAATCATACTATTTCTTCTATTTCATCAGATTTGTGCTAAATATAGTGTTTCTGCTACAAAATAGTATTTCTGCCAAATATAGTATTTTTGATTAATTATAGTTTTCTACCAAATCATAGTACAGTTTTACTGCTTTTTATATGGCTTCTAAGACAACCAATCATATCCGAGGGCTTGCACATTCAAATTTGCATATTGTTGCCTTCATGGCTTCCCAGCCAGCCAATCATATCTTAGGCCTTGCACATTCAAATTTGCATATTGGGGCAATCATGGCTTCTAAGACAACCAATCATCTATGTCGTATATCTATGATATTTCATATTTTTATTTTAAATGGTCAACATTTCAAGATTCTCCCATGTCTTCTGAACACAACGGTCTAAGAATGACTGTTTTAGCCCCTACGGTTAGGAATTTATGGCTGTTTGTTTGAGGGGAGTCCTCACTATGAGAAATAGACTGCAAAAATCCTGTCTCTCTCTGTGCTGTAAAAGCCTGCACTTGGTGCACCAGTTTTGGCAGGAAAAAGCACACAGCCCCTCTGATTGGTGGATTCAAATTGAGAATCTCACAGCTGTTTGACTGACCTAGAAACATGCTGTTAACAGCCCTTGTTCACTTGCTGATGCTATGTGTGTGTGTGTGTGTGTGTGTGTGAGCCTGAGTGTGGGTGTGAGTGTGTGTGTGTGTGTGTGTGTGAGAGAGAGAGAGAGAGAGAGAGAGAGAAAGAAAGACACACAAAGCCCTTTTTAGGGCAGCATCTCATTGTTGGATAAAAATATAATATATTCAGACTGGTTGACTGGCATAGACCCTGTGTGTGTGTCTCTCTCTGTACATTTGTGTATCCATATTTGATTTTGTGTGTATTTGTTGATTTGTGTATCCATATTTAATTTTGTGTGTATCTGTTGGCTGTTCTTGTTTGTATTTCTAAATGTATTTTTATTTTATTTTTTCACAGGTGAACAAAAATTAGTTTTGAGCAAACTTAACCATGTTCCTTTTTATTCAGCTTGTCATTTTACCTTTCCAATATTTTCACTTAAGTTATTACTATTCTGCTCAATCATAGTATCTGTTCTAAATCATTGTTATTGAGCTATATTGTAGGATTTCTGCTAAATCATAGTATTTCTACTATATTATATTTTTCTTTCTAAATATATCATTTCTGCTATAGAGTAGTATTTCTGTAATGTTTAAGAATGTTTGGCTAAATATATTCTTTCTGTTATCTTATACTATTTCTCTGAAATTCTTGTATTTTTGGGAAGTTATCGTGTATCTGGTAAGTTACAATATTTCTGCTAAGTTCTGCTATGCTATTGTATTTCTGCCAAGTATTATGTTTCCTCTAAGATATTGCAGTTCTGCTAAGTTACTACATTTTAGCAACGTTCCTTTGCTTCTGCAAAGTTTTTACAATTTCTGCAACTTTTCAGCTTTTTCAGCTAGTTTCAGCTGACAGCTTCAGCATTCCAGCATCCACACTGCATTTTCGCAGGAAATGCAAATTTTTCTAGTTCTTTATTATTATTCTAGTTTGTTCCGTTCAGTACACTTTTTGGCACTTAACTACTTTCACAATTTTCAGCCGATTTTCACCGTTCAAATTTTAAACTATTCTGCTATTTCTGCTAATGTACGCTATATCTTTTGATATTTTTAACTGTTATACTTTTTAAAATATTACACTTTTTTCCTTTAATTTGTCCCATTGAAATGAATGGGAAACTTCCGCAATTCTGCTAAAACTTGCTTGTTTTTGAAACTTAACTACTTTTTCCTACTTTCACGTAGAACAACCATTCAAACTTTAAAATGTTCTCAAATTATTGGGCTATTCAGGAATAAATCAGCTTTTTCAAATCTTTTACCGTTTTACTTTTATGCCTCTTAAAGTTTTGAGTTGCAAAATTGTGATTTTTCAGAAAATACATGCGTTGTTATGGTTGCTATGCACTTGGCTTCCAGTGTGCCACTGAAGGTTTTGCAGTCTTCTCTTCATGTCCGAACAACTTCTTGCTACTTGCTCAATTTTCACTCAACTTCCACAAATTATACATCAAAACGTAGGTATTTTTGCTGGCTTTCAGAAAATGTCACCATCATTGTTGTGAGATGTATAGAATTTTGGCAAATCTCCTCAGACCAACACAAAGTCTCAAAAATCCCCATAGAAAGTCAATGGAGAGCTTGTTCAAAATCACCGCTTGATTTCTGTAATGAGAGGCATATTCGAATCGTCATATCTCCTTAACGAAGCGACATTAAGACATGAGGCTTGTCCCGGTATATCTTCAGACACTCCTGACGCTCACAATTCAAGAATTTCTTTCTCACCTATTACCGTTCTGAAATGAGTTAGACTTGTTTGAGGGTAGGAAATTCGTCCCTCGCTCAGATTTCTTCAGATTTCAAACTCTGGAAATGAACCACTTTTTTCTCTCGTCATATCTTTTTAATGGATTTCCACAGAGACCTGAAAATTTCCATGATTGTTCACCAAAGCCTGCTGTCTCTTACGGTGAAAGAATGATATCAATACTCCAAATAGATTTAGAGTTAGAAAGCGTTGTTTGAGGGCAAGCCAAGGCAGTTTTCGCTTGCCTCTACTCAGTTATGGTGCATTAGAAGTCAAATATCTTCAATAATTCATATTTTAATGATAAAGTGTCAACACTTTAAGATTCCCCCATCTCTTCTGAACAAAACGGTGTAAGAATGACTGTTCTAGCCCCTACGGTTAGGAAATTATGGCCATTTGTTTGAGAGGAATCCTCACTATGAGAAATTCACTGCAGAAATCCTGTCTCTGTGCTCTGTGTGTGTAAAACGGCTGCACCTGTTTTGGCGGGAAAAAGTGCACAGGCTCTCTGATTGGTGGATTCAAATTCAGCAGCTCCCAGGCTGCTTGACTGACCTAGAAACTTACTTCTCTCTCCTGTGTGTGTGTGTGTGACAGAGAGAGAGAGAGAGAGAGCGAGAGAGAGAGAAAGCCGTTTATGGGATGATCTCATTGTAAGATTCAAATTCAATATATTTAGACTGCTTGACTGAATTGGATCTTGTGTGTGTGTGTGTGTGTGTGTGTGTGTGACAGAGAGAGAGAGAGAGAGAAAGCCTTTTTATGGGATGATCTCATTGTAAGATTCAAATTCAATATATTTAGACTGGTTGACTGAATTGGATCTTGTGTGTGTGTGTGTGTGTGTGTGTGTGTGTGTGTGTGTGTGTGTGTGTGTGAGAGAGAGAGAGAGAGAGAGAAGTTTTTATGGGATGATCTCATTGTAAGATTCAAATTCAATATATTTAGACTGGTTGACTGAATTGGATCTTGTGTGTGTGTGTGTGTGTGTGTGTGTGTGTGTGTACAGACAGAGAGAGAGAGAGAGAGATTTCTTTTATGGGATGATCTCATTGTAAGATTCAAATTCAATATATTTAGACTGGTTGACTGAATTGGATCTTGTGTGTGTGTGTGTGTGTGTGTGTGTGTGTGACAGAGAGAGAGAGAGAGAGAGAGAAAAGCCTTTTATGGGATGATCTCATTGTAAGATTTAAATTCAATATATTTAGACTGGTTGACTGAATTGGATCGTGTGTGTGTGTGTGTGTGTGTGTGTGTGTGTGACAGAGAGAGAGAGAGAGAGAAAGCCTTTTTCATGGGATGATCTCATTGTAAGATTCAAATTCAATATATTTAGACTGGTTGACTGAATTGGATCTTTGTGTGTGTGTGTGTGTGTGTGTGTGTGTGTGTGTGTGTGTGTGTGTGTGACAGATCAGAGAGAGAGAGAGAGAGTAAGCAAATTTTTATGGGATGATCTCATTGTAAGATTCAAATTCAATATATTTAGACTGGTTGACTGAATTGGATCTTGTGTGTTTGTGTGTGTGTGTGTGTGTGTGACAGAGAGAGAGAGAGAGAGAGAGAGAGAAAGCCTTTTATGGATGATCTCATTGTAAGATTCAAATTCAATATATTTAGACTGGTTGACTGAATTGGATCTTGTGTGTGTGTGTGTGTGTGTGTGTGTGTGTGTGTGACAGAGAGAGAGAGAGAGAGAGAGAGAGAATGCCTTTTTATGGGATGATCTCATTGTAAGATTCAAATTCAATATATTTAGACTGGTTGACTGAATTGGATCTGTGTGTGTGTGTGTGTGTGTGTGACAGGAGAGAGAGAGAGAGAGAGAGAGAGTGCCTTTTTATGGGATGATCTCATTGTAAGATTCAAATTCAATATATTTAGACTGGTTGACTGAATTGGATCTTGTGTGTGTGTGTGTGTGTGTGTGTGTGTGTGTGTGTGTGTGTGTTTTAAATTCAATATATTTAGACTGGTTGACTGAATTTGATCCTGTGTGTGTCTGTCTGTGCATGTGTGTTACCATATGTGTACATATTTGTGGTTGTGTGACTGTTATACTTTTTTTTGCTGTTTTTTTTTCATTTAACAATTACATTTGAGGGACCCTTAGCATGTTCAGGACTTTTTAGCTGTCCATTTTCTTTTCCAATTTTTCTATTTAGGTTATTACTATTGTGCTAAGTCATAGTTTTTCTGCTGCTTTCAGTATTTGTGCTAAATACAGCATTTCTGCTAAATCATACTATTTCTTCTATTTCATCAGATTTGTGCTAAATATAGTGTTTCTGCTACAAAAATAGTATTTCTGCCAAATATAGTATTTTTGATTAATTATAGTTTTTCTACCAAATCATAGTACAGTTTTACTGCTTTTTATATGGCTTCTAAGACAACCAATCATATCCGAGGGCTTGCACATTCAAATTTGCATATTGTTGCCTTCATGGCTTCCCAGCCAGCCAATCATATCTTAGGCCTTGCACATTCAAATTTGCATATTGGGGCAATCATGGCTTCTAAGACAACCAATCATCTATGTCATATATCTATGATATTTCATATTTTTATTTTAAATGGTCAACATTTCAAGATTCTCCCATGTCTTCTGAACACAACGGTCTAAGAATGACTGTTTTAGCCCCTCACGGTTAGGAATTTATGGCTGTTTGTTTGAGGGAGTCCTCACTATGAGAAATAGACTGCAAAATCCTGTCTCTCTCTGTGCTGTAAAAGCCTGCCCTTGGTGCACCAGTTTTGGCAGGAAAAAGCACACAGCCCCTCTGATTGGTGGATTCAAATTGAGAATCTCACAGCTGTTTGACTGACCTAGAAACATGCTGTTAACAGCCCCTGTTCACTTGCTGATGCTATGTGTGTGTGTGTGTGTGTGTGTGTGTGTGAGTGTGTGTGTGTGTGTGTGTGTGTGTGTGTGTGTGTGAGAGAGAGAGAGAGAGAGAGAGAGAGAAAGACACACAAAGCCCTTTTAGGGCAGCATCTCATTGTTGGATAAAAAATATAATATATTCAGACTGGTTGACTGGCATAGACCCTGTGTGTGTGTCTCTCTCTGTACATTTGTGTATCCATATTTGATTTTGTGTGTATTTGTTGATTTGTGTATCCATATTTAATTTTGTGTGTATTCGTTGGCTGTTCTTGTTTGTATTTCTAAATGTATTTTTATTTTATTTTTCACAGGTGAACAAAAATTTGTTTTGAGCAAACTTAACCATGTTCCTTTTTATTCAGCTTGTCATTTTACCTTTCCAATATTTTCACTTAAGTTATTACTATTCTGCTCAATCATAGTATCTGTTCTAAATCATTGTTATTGAGCTATATTGTAGAATTTCTGCTAAATCATAGTATTTCTACTATATTATATTTTTCTTTCTAAATATATCATTTCTGCTAGAGTAGTATTTCTGTAATGTTTAAGAATGTTTGGCTAAATATATTCTTTCTGTTATCTTATACTATTTCTCTGAAATTCTTGTATTTTTTGGGAAGTTATCGTGTTTCTGGTAAGTTACAATATTTCTGCTAAGTTCTGCTATGCTATTGTATTTCTGCCAAGTATTATGTTTCCTCTAAGATATTGCAGTTCTGCTAAGTTACTACATTTTAGCAACGTTCCTTTGCTTCTGCAAAGTTTTACAATTTCTGCAACTTTTCAGCTTTTTCAGCTAGTTTCAGCTGACAGCTTCAGCATTCCAGCATCCACACTGCATTTTCGCAGGAAATGCAAATTTTTCTAGTTGTGTGGATGCTTTAAGCATCCACACTATTGAGTTCCTGTTTCTCTTTATTCTTTATACTTTATTATTATTATTCTAGTTGCCACTTTTTCACTTTTTTGGCACTTAACTACTTCCACAATTTTCAGCCCGATTTTCACCGTTC